>NW_013546958.1:0-102949 GCF_000711695.1 Tilletiaria anomala UBC 951 | reverse complement strand
CCCCCCCCCTACTGTTTTCGAATAGATGCGCCTCGCCATCGCCACGATCACCACGCTTCTCCCCATTGCAATGGGTGAAGCAGCACCACCCAAGCATAAGATGTTCGATAAGCAGATACACCGGCTCTACCTGGGCAACTACGATGGGAACATGTAAGTGGGCACTTCTCTGCACACCTGTAGCGCGAACAACAGAACCCCTACTGACGGCACCCTCGCAGCCAAGCCTTCACCTTCACCCCTCCTTCCACGCTTGTCCCCGATGCAGCGATCCCTGTCAATGCAGCCGGCAGCTCTCCCTCCTGGCTCGCATTCGCGACCGACGGCGGAGAGCGAACCAAGTACGTCTACTCGGTCGACGAGGACGTACCCGGACGCGTCTTTGCACATGTCGTCACCGACGACAAGACCGGCGTCCTGAGAAAGATCGGCACGGACCAGCAGATCAAATACGGCAGCTACCCTGGCGGCGACGGCCCCGTTGCCCTTGCGCTTACCGGCCAGCAGGGCGCAGGCGAAAAGTGCTTGTTTGTAGGTGAGAATCATTTCGAATTCGC
Source organism: Tilletiaria anomala UBC 951 (assembly GCF_000711695.1). Lineage (NCBI taxonomy): Eukaryota > Fungi > Basidiomycota > Exobasidiomycetes > Georgefischeriales > Tilletiariaceae > Tilletiaria > Tilletiaria anomala. The sequence goes on along the minus strand of NW_013546958.1, from coordinate 102,392 downwards.
ACCAGGCAAACCCTGCCTGTCCTCTGCGCCAAACCCTCGACTGACCACCTTTCTGCAATTTCTCTGACACAGCTAACTACAACAACGGCTCGGTCGGCGTCTTCAGGCTGGCACCCGACGGCAGCATTGCCTCCACAGACGCTGCGGCGCCCTCGACGGTGAAGCACTTCCAGTTCCAGCGTCCTGCCTCCTCTCCTGTCGGGCCCGTCAGCTCGCGGCAGGACCATAGCTACGCGCACGAGGTTGTCACCTCGCCTACTGGCCGCTTTGTCTACGTCCCCGACCTTGGCGCGGACCAGATCCACTGCTTGAAGCTCGACCCGTTCTCTTGCGAGCAAACCAATTTGGTTGGTAGCACCGACGTACCCGCCGGCAGCGGGCCGCGGCACATTGCTTTCTACCCGCCGGGGCAGAGTACGGTCGGTGGCCAGTGCCACAGGCACCCTCAGCCGCCCGAGGGAGGGAAGACATACGCGTACCTCGCGTCAGAGCTCGCCTGCTCGCTCACCGCTTTTGCCGTCGATGAGGAGAGCAGCAAGCTGACACAGATAGGCGAACCGGTCCTTGCTGTGCCTCCGGGCACGCCGCTGGGCGGCACGCCGACTGAGGGCCCGCAGCGCACTGTCGCAGAGGTCGCCGTCTCGCCCGACGGGCGCTTTGTCTACGTCAGCGACCGCGGCGATGAAACGGAGGACCACATCACCATCTTTTCGCGCGACGCGCACACGGGCGCCATCGCCTTCCTCAAGTGGGTGCCCTCCGGCGGGCTCAACGTGCGCCACTTCAGCCTCTCGCTCGATCCCGAAGCCCAGTACGCTGCTGTCGGCCACCAGGCCACGGGCAACGCTGTCATCTTCAAGCGTGACCTGCTCACCGGAGACCTCGCCAAGACTGGCGCAGAGTACGCTAACTTCCCCAACCTTGCCTTCACGGGGTTCGCTCCATGAGGCGGTGAGCGGGGGCAGGCATGTGTGGCGGTAGTTCTCGCTTGTTCGCTTTGTTGCTTTTTCTCAACAAGCAGCAGACGCAAGATGTTCGGTCAAAATGGCATGGCAAATGTATACGTAGTGCTATTGTTTTCGAAAACGCTGGCTTTTGCACAGTCTACTGCGAGTACTGTCTATGGTGCTCTTGTTGAATGCAACGTCTATCGAGGGTGCTGTCTATGATGCTCTCTGTATCTGCAACGTGTCGAATGCTGCCTGCGATGCGCTCTATGTTTGCAAGGTCTATTCTGTGAGTTCAACCCCACTCAGTGCACGGGCCCTAACTTTGCACTCGCAATGTCACCCTTTGATGGCGTACTTTGACATGCCTCGGAGCACGACGCCATACTTGTAGGCGATCGGCGGAATGGCGGTCATGGCGACGCAGACACAGGCGAGGATGATCGTCGCATTCTGCGGGCCGACATTGCGGTAGAACTGCGTCGAGAAGAGCGGGAAGGCGCTTGTGGCGACGCAACGGACGAGGCCAACGGCGGCGACGGCAGAGCCGGAGCGTATGCCGAAAGTATCGACGAGGTACAGGAAGGTGGAGTTGATGAGGTTCAGGAACCCGAAAGCGAAGATGCCACTGGCGATTACGGGTCCTGACCAATGGATCTTGTTGCTGGACGTTGTGCCCGCAAAGGTGAAGAGGCCGCAAAAGCATATGCACGAGTATATGATTGCTGGTGGGATTCGCAGCTCTGGTGGAAGCGAGCCTTGGCGCTTCACGGTCTGCTTGACGTACCACATCAGTTCCAGCGTCAGGCAGGTGCAGCTCGCAAGCAGCATACCCACGCCCATGCCCAAGAAAGTGAGGCCGATCTGCCACGGTGCAAAGTTGTGACCGCCGGGACCGTACACAACGACGGCCGAGTCGAAGAAGGAGTACACGACGCTACGAACGATTGGGATTGGAACAAGTAAGAATCAAACCTGAACAGCGTTGGTCAAAGGATTTTGAACACCATCGCGACTCACCCCGTAATGACAACCTGCCAAAGGGCGATGAAGAGGATGACAGGTTCGCTGACAAGCATCGTGGCAGCGGTGGTGATGACGGCCGCCAGCTTCCTCACGAGCGTGATCGACCCTTGCCTCTCAATCTCGGTAGCGTAAGGTTTGTCCGAATGTTGCTGGCGCAGCTGCCGTGCACGCTGACGAAGGATGGTGGCATGGTGCGATTCGGGGTAAATCGTGAAGTAGATGACGGTGAAGATGGTTCCGGCGACGATGGCAATGTAAAAGACAATGCGCCAGCCTGCATCGTCGCTGATGATCGGCTTGGCGAAGCTCGCGATAATTCCGCCTACACATGGGCCGAGCACGGGTCCGAGAAAAACGTTCAGCTGTATCATTAGACGAAGCAAAGCGAATCCATCAGTTACAATGCTCAAGAGTCAATTTTATAGCCGCCAAAATGCTCACCATGAACAGCGTACTGCCCCGAGCAACATTGATACCCGTGAACATCTCAACGCTGACAGAAGCGCCGAGAACCATGCTTGCGCTGCCAGTCAGACCAGCGAGTGCGCGACAGACCAGGAGCGTCTGCATATTTGCTGCGCGCGCTGCGCTGACGTGAAAGAGCGTCCACAACAGCGAGCTGCCGGAAAGGACGTACTTGCGACCATACTGGTCGGAAAGAGGCGAGAGCAGGAGACCGGAGGCTCCCCACATCATGACGTACAAGACAAAGCCGAGGGTTGCTGCAAACGAACAAGCGCGGCGTCGAGGCGGCGTGAGTTTCCTTCTGCGTTGCAGCACGTAGACAATGCTGCTACTCACCAACATTTGTGGTACTGTCGAATTGTACCTTGGCAGTCTCGCTGACAAAGAGGTACGCACTAGCCATGAGCGAGATGATGAAGGCATTGGTCGATATGCACCCGATAGTCAAGACCTTCTTCCACGTTGGCCAGTTCCGCGGATTTGCTAGGTCGCCCGCCGCAAAGCGGACCAGATATGGATCCTCCTCGCTGCCGCCGTCTTCTTTCTCCTTGACGAATGAGGCAGACGACGATGTTGCGCCTGCAGGGAGAGGGGTTGGAGTTGCAGGAGCAGGAGCAGCCCTTTGCATTTCCCCGAGCGCTTCGGCACAGGAAGGAGGCTGCTTTTCCAAGTCTAGGGTGTCGTCGATGTCGTGGCGTTCGATTTGCGAGAAGTCATCCTTGAGAGGACTCTCGGCAAGTGTCGACGCTCTACAAGAATTTAGCACGCTCGGCGCAGGTGTGGCGACGGGCGTCTGGTGGTTGTCCCACTCGGCAGTGGAGGCTGCGCCGGCGGCATGGCCATCTGCGGACACCATATTCCAAGCTGTGCGAGGGTGTGGAGGTGGGGGAATAGATTGGAGTTTCGGTCATCTGAAGAGCACAAAACAAGCTCATTAGATTTCATCAACAAGCGACTGCTTTTATATTAGAAATGTGTTGGTGTATCAGGATTCTGACCGACAAGATCCGTGGCCCGCGATCAGCAAGGCACTGCCTTCTCAGCCCGGTTTCTTCAGATGAAGATACGAATAATGAGCACCGCGGAGCGCTCATCTAGAAAAAATGGTTCTCAACACGAAATCACATCGACGCTCGAGACTTTGTTCTCGATCTTTGGGAGGTCTGAGGGTCATATGTCTTGGGAGGGTGCGGTAGTGCTCCGGTTGCCGGCAGAAGCGAAGACCCGGAGCGGAGAGCTTGGAGCTGCAGCCTGCCAGGTTTTCGGCGGCGGGAGCCTGCGGGAACGGCTAATCTGCAAAAAAAAACAAAGTGACTGGCGCCTCCGGATGTAAAACCCAACCCGAGCTTTTGTCTCAGGCTATTGACTTTTTCATTATCGCCGGGTGTAGTGATGTGGATGGAAGCAGGAAAGGCGGACACACTAAGATGAAAATTCAGCACAGTCGAGGAGCGTCGATGCAAAGCTCTTGCCAGTCTGATGATGGGCTATGTATGTACATAGTGGCAGACGTTTCCACGGCGTTTAGCAAATGTCACAGACGGATGTACACCTGTGTAACGATCTACACCTCGCACGCTGTAGGCTTCTGTTCCACGAAGCAGGTCCTCCCACTGAGAGCAAACGCATACACGACACATACTAGCACCCGTCAGCAGAGCAATCAAACTTGTATCCAAAGACCGCCACGCTGCAGAGATTTTCACCCTACACACTCCTGCATGTACACACATACACTCTCTGCAGTCTGAAGGCAGCGAGCGGGAGAAACATGAAATATGGTGGTTCGGGCGTCGGCAGTTGACAAGAAGCCGGTGCCGGAAGTAGAATAGGCGACTGAGTGACACTGTCCTGACTAGCAACTGCGGAGCTGGTGAAGGGGAAGAAGTAAGGCCATGTACGCCACCTCTCAGCACGCCAACACGGCATGGCGCTTTGTATTTCCCGCCCGACTGCCGGCTGGTTCTGCTGCTCATCATCGCCTCATCTTTTCATTCTGCTTGTTTTGGCCTTGTGTCGCCGTCCTGGACGAACCTCAACCAAGTGGTCAGTTCAAGATCAGCAGGGCATCGCGTTCTTGGGGATGGGCACGTTGTCGCGGCAAGATAGATATGGTGTTGCCTAGTTCTGTCCGCCGCTGTGCCTCGCGCTTTGTGAAAGCCACCACGGAGTGACAGGCTTTGGGAGAGCAGATGCGAAGGGCAACAAGATGCGGCACGCGCTGTTCGGGCCCGCGCCTCTTCTCGCACAGGGTTACCCTGAAGGACTTCGTGATGCTCAGAGGGTCACACGTGCGGTGTGCAATGTGAAGAAACAAAACTCTCATCAAGCAATGCATTGTGCGCGAATCTTTGATGCAGTAAGCAGAAAAACCATCGCAGCGATTGCATCGTGAGATGAGCCCACATGCTCCGTCCTTAAGCGCATAACGGGGCCTAGCGCGGACCACCCGATCGTGCTATACGATATCGGAGGGAAGACCGACGTGGTGACGCAGATGCATGCCAGGATGCTGGGGGCACTCTGCCGCCCGACATTGGCATCGAACCGGGTTAAGAGTGGGAACGACCCAATGGCCGTCGAGCGCATCAGGCCAATCGCAGTGACCGCGCTGCCGGAGCGCAGACTGTACGCGTCGATCACGTAGAAGGATGTGCTGATCATGAAGTTGAGGAATCCAAACCCAAAAGCCCAAAACGCAATCACTGCGGCGATTCAATGGATGCTCAGGCGTTGGACACCGGAGACCAAAGAGCGAGGTGATGCAGATGAACGAGTAGAGGAGACACGCAGGGATGCGCAACTCGGGCGTTCGGGCGCCGTTGTGCTTTGGGACCTGCTTGACAGACCACTTGAGCTAGGTGAACATGCTGCTGAAGGTGCTCAGCAACATGCCGACGCCCAGCCGAGGAAAGTGAGGCCAGTCTGCCAAACGTTGAAATCTTGACCACCAGGGCCAAAGACGATGATCGCACCGTCGAACAGACTGTAGATGACGCGGGTGATGAGAAGCTGCCAGATCGAATGGCAATCACCACCGGCTCCTCGTGCAGCATGCACACGGAGGTCGTCGTGGTGATCTTGAGCTTCGTTGCCACGCTGACGGCCCCTTGCCTCTCGAGGGGCGAGGTGTAGGCTCGCCGAGGTTCTGTTATCGCAACTTTTTCGCCTTCTGCATCAAGGGGGTGTAAGTGTGTGTTTCCGGATAAAAGAAAAAAGGTTGATGGTAACAAAAAAGAAACCGACGATGGAGACGTAAAAGACGACGTGCCAACCTGCTTCATCTTACACGAGCGGGCGCGCAAATCCGCTGACGAAGCCTCCAACAATGGGGTCGAGGACCTGCCCGAGGGTGCCAGCAGCTGCGATGCAGCCCGAGCCCGCATGAGCTCTCACGCTGAAAACGTGACAGGTGCTCACACAGACCCATGAAGATGAACGTGCCCTTGGCAATATCGAGCTCCACGTAAAGCTCGAAACCGGCGAGCGAGACTAAGGCAAGCGACGTGCTTTCGAAGAGCCCAGTGAGCCGGCGGCAGACAAGCAGTGTGTGGAAGTTGATCATGCGCGGAGTGCCGATGTGGAACAGTGCCCAGAGGAGCGAGCTACCGCCGGGGACGCACTTGCGGCCATACGAGTCGGACAGAGGCCAAAGGTTTAGACCGGACAGTCCCCGCACGAGGACATTGAGCACAAAGCCGAGGGCGGCTGCAAGGCAGAGGAGCGCATCGGTCCAGCGAGTGCAAAAGGGAGATTGAACACTAAGCCAAGGAGGCGTTCGAAGACTCACTGACTGCTGAGGAGCAGCCGAACTGCTCCCGCACAGCAAGGCTAACGAAGTGATACGCACTGGCCAAGAGTGACACCATGAAGCCGTTTGCAGCAACGGCGCTGTTGACAAAGGCTTGTCACGCAACGGAGCAGTTAATACGCTTGTCCTTGTCGTCCACGGCAAACTGCACGAAGTACGGGTCCTCACCGCTTGTCCCACGCGCTTGGGTCGTGGGGTTGGATGCCTCCTTCGGGGCACGCGGCGCTCCTTGAGACGCCTCGAGCGCATCGGCTGCTGCTGGTTGCTGTTTCTTCAGGTTGACAACATCTCCTGCCTTTTCATGGCGATGCGGAAGACGCGTTGGTGCTCAGTGAGTTCTGATGTGAGCCAACAGCAGTTCAAAGGGTGTGAGTGGAAGCGTAGTGCTGTCCGCTGTATGGCTGTTGCACCTGAAGCGGCATACATCGAGCTTGCGACGAGGGGAACAGTAGTGACTCCGCTTTGTCAGGTGCTGTTAAGCTTGGAAGCCTTAATGGGGCAAGGCGGAACCCAGGCTTGCCCCAGCTCGATTGGCACAAGCAAAAATATTGACTGGACATCGGCGGTCTATGGAAACATGGGGCATCACCAACGTCATTTTGACGAGGCAATCCACCCGAATTCGCCTCAAAGGGCACGGTGAATCGAGCTGGGCTTCGGTACCCCTTGCAACGGTAGCGCTGCCTATCGCGCTCGGCGCCTGACTTGTGATGTGCCGTCGATGCGGGGCTGAGCAAGAACTCCACTTTCTCCGGCTGGTTTTCCACTGCTCAGCTGTCAGATTGTAGCGGATTTCCGGCGGGTGGGCAACTGATAGTGACCAGAAATGATGCTTGGTGCAACGGCAGGCAGCATTCAAAACGTCTTTGGTTCCGAGCCGGCGAGCCACCACGAGGAGAGGCTTGCAAAAAGCACGCAGGAGTGCAGCTCCAGCGACCAGCAGGTTACATCTTTCTGGGGCACGCTTGACCTGAATTCAACTTCCATTACGAGTTGCTGCACTTCCGTGGCAACGGGCATGGATGCGTCGACCGATGGCGTTTTGTTGGTGTAAATAGGCGCTGAATGCGCGGCTCCAGCATCTGATAATTGTCCACTAGATCTGGAACGGGTGGATGGAGGGTAGAGGGTGCCTTGGGACGCATCGATGGTCTTGCCTCGTCAAGCCATCAAGCCGGCGCCTTGCGCAAACCAGATCCCGAGCCGTGCGGAGCATCATGCAAGAAAGGGGGAGGCCAGGGGAGCGTCACGGCGCAGTCTTCCCAGCTGCCGATTGGCGCCTACCAGAGCGTTTGCCTCATACGTTGATACATAGCAGCATTTCGCTGAGCAAAGAGTAATGAGTGATCAGGATCGCCCGCGCTGAAGAGCTCAACTCATCCATATACATAGCCGCGGTCAACTGCGAGTCCATACCATGGGCGAGCCTGCTTCATTCTGACGCGTCAGCTTAACTTGCAGCGGGCTACAGCTATCGAGCCCACGTCTCGTTTCGCAATCTGCATGGGCGCCCGTCATTCATCTCGCTCTTCTTGATGAAGACATTCCAACCCTTGGCTGAAAAGGAGTCTAATGCTGATGCGCGCGTGTGTACCCGTCGATTGGTGCGACAGCTGCCTAGCGAGAAACACGATGCTTAAACACGTTGCTTAATTGGAGTGACATGTCCATCAGCAGCGCATAGAGCACATGACTTTAGGTCGCCCAGACCAGGGATAACATGATCCTCTCAGAACTGTACCGTCTACTGCATCCCCAGGAGCGGACGCTGGAGAGCACTTCAGGCACGATGGATGTCACTCGTAGTACCTGGGAGCAGGAGGAAGCACCTCACATCGCTGACGTTGGTCGGATGGCGCGCCCGAGCACAGAGTACCGAATCGAGAAGCGATGAGTTTCCTTTTTACGGCCACGTTGGCGGCGCCAAATGGTTCGTCGCGGGCACCAAGCGATTGTGACCACCGGCGGCGGACGCGGGGCTTCTTGGCAGCGGTTCTGTGCCGACGGAGAGCTATGTAGGTTCATCTGGTGTGGACGGTGTGCGATGAGCGGATGAGAGCTGAGCCCAGGGAGGGGGAATGAGGATTGGGGCATGTGTGCATACATGTCGTTCAACCAGTTCGAGCGCAGCAGCAGCACCAACACCAGCAGCGAGAGGGCATCACAACCAGAAGGAGTTGTGTCTGGTCGATGGATGCTCTTCCGCTGCAGCCATAGCGCATGCTCTCGCATGCTTTTCGCAGACACCATACATGTGTCTCGTAAGGCGCAGCTCGTTTAGACGCCGAGGCAGATGTGCGGATCGGTCATCGGAGGCGGCAAGACCAATGGAACGATCAATATGGCTGATGAATACGAGAGGGCTGGCTGCGGGTAATAGTCTGGAAGAGTAGGGCGAGAGCCATCAGTGCTGTACTCAATAATCAAGCGATCCCCAATACGTATGTATCTGCTATGAGATTGTGGCTATTATGCCATGCCACTCTGGCATGCTGCGCCAGCCACGCGAATAAACCTGTGGATGACGAGGCGAGGATGCCATCCATCAGGGTGAGAATGAGATGACAGTGATGAGATGTGAGCCGAGACCCTTTCCTCGAGGCATCAACTCAACTACCGACGAGCCAGAGAGAGCTTAAGTGCAGGGCGACAATAGAGCGGGTTCTTTCTTTTCTTTCCAAATCCATCTCGAAACTCTTCGTGGGTGTAGGACACGAGCCTTGGGCTAAGTTTCAGAATATGGCCGCTGCGGATGACGACAGAAATAAAAACGCATTTCCACCACGTAATATTGAGCACCGCAGAGGCAGGACGCTTGCATGCCCGCACATTTGCAGTCTTGCAGGGAGTGTGCGAGCAACCAGGCACTGGAGCGTGCTTGGCCGCGAGGTGATTGATCGACGATTGACATGACAAATGTGATCACTGCGTGCTGATGCCTCATGCGCGCCAGGAGACTGTCTGCAGCCGCTCGTGGCTGGGTCGTTGTGCTTGTGACAGCTCATCACCTGAGCAGGCGTCATCGCTGTGAGGAGAGTGCTCGGATGCCCGCTCTGCCCTTTGACCGCAGCCCACCAGCGCCAGCACGCAGCATAACGGGGCCATATTTAGGACTTGTGTGCGGCACTGCGCTTGACAAGGGTGGACGAGGGGGCAGTGCCTTGGATGCAGTCTCGCTACGACAATGGACAGGGACACGGGTGCAGTGCCCAGGCGTGCGGTGAGCCCACAGAGCGCAAACTACACGGCACGGCATCTCATTTCATCGCATCTCAGAGCATCGTCATCGCCCACCTACACATACACCTCTCATCTCTCTTGCCATTGCTTTAACCCCCCTTCTCCAACAAGCGAAAGCAAAGGCGGCCTTCAGAGGTACCTCGTGCGCGCGCAAGGGGCCCCCATTGGCTTATCGGCACCGACGCCGTGGGCAAGTTTCGCAATGTGAGTCAGTCCACATGCTGGCGAGGGGTGGCAGTCGGCATCGTGTCGCTGCAGGTTGGGATCGCTGCAAAGGCAAAAAGCGCGAAAAGGGGAACGGATGCTGGGTTGCTCGCCCGCTCTGCAGCCACCAACTTCGTGGCTTGGAACGGAACCCGCGCAGCATCAGCCAACCACAGATGGTGCGAGGGAGTGAGGGAGGTCGATGCGTAGGCCAAGGAGAGCGTCGCTGGGAGGCTTGCTGGTGTTGAATCGCGTACGAGTCGTCTCCTGTCCGGGGGTCGCTCGCAGCGGCTCATTGTTTGAGTTTTCGGTTTCTGTCAACGTGCTTGGCAGGGCTAACTGCCTCACGAGCACGAGCCAGGACGTGGACTTGGTTGTCTTGCGTGGCTAGCTGTCAGGCAGCCGCTTCTAGGCGGAAGGCTGACATCCTCCACCCCTACCTCTTTTTTTACTCTTTTGTTTGCAGCTTCGATGTGCCAAGACTACAGCTGGACCTGCGTGACTCTTCGCCACCGCCATGTCTTGTTCTCGCCCACCATCAGCCTGATTGTGGGCACGACCCCGCCATCCACCACCGGCCTTAACCATCGCCTCTGACATGGAACCATAGGACAGGGAACGCTTCCGTATTGCAGCGATGGCGACAGAGTGGTGTGCGGCTCATCACCAGACGCCGGCCGCTGCCCCGGCCAGCCGCGGTAGTAGTGCAGGCAGCGCGGCAGCAAGCAATATGAGCGGCTCATGCTCCACTTCGCACCCGCTCTACGATGTCTATGCTCACCACTCGCACCTAGCAGCAGCAGCGGCGGCAGCAGCAGCAGCAGCGGCGACGATGTCGTCGTCATCATCATCATCAACGTCATCATCTTCCGTATCATCCACCTCTTTCAGCGTACCCGGACCAAGTAGCAGCAGCACGGCAAAGGCGTACGCAAACATCAGCAGCAAGCCGTTTCCGCCTCACCCCTTTTCCACCTCTGCGGTGTACCCACCCCTTTCCGCTCGTACGAGCGCCGCTGCCGGGCACGATTCGCTCATGGCCCCGCCACGAGCAGCCGAAGCCGGGCAGCAACAACAGCAGCAGTGCCTCGCGCAGGCGCATGATCTCAATGGATCCAGTGCAAGTGGCGCGAAGAGTTCATCCGACGCGCACTCTCACTCGCAGCAGCATGTTCAGCAGCAGCCACTGCTGCACCGCTCAGAGCCGCACAAGGCCTCCGTCGAGCGCGTGCCCAGTAGCGACAGCGCGAAGCGGACACGGAGTCCCAAGCTGTCAACCATCGATGCATCTACTCCTCTATTGTCAGCTTCACCATCAGCGCTATCTTCAGCATCACCACCATCGTCATTGTCTTCATCAACAGCAGTGGCAGACATGTCGGCAAAAGCCTCATCCTCGCCAAAGGACAGCCTGCAGATAACAGCGAGTGGCAGCGGAATGCTGCCCGAAGAGTACAGAGCATACGCTCACGCTCCGCTGTATGCCAACCTCGTGCAGCCTATCGCCACGGCGCCGCCGTCATCGGCATCCTCATCATCTACCTCCAAGCAGCCGGCTGAGATACCAGCGACGCTTGGCATGCTTCCGGATCCACACGAAAATGCATGCGCACTTGCGCACTCGCAGCTCCCAGCGCAACATGCGCACGCACCGTCCGGCCTATCCGAGCAATGGACCAGCGCCCCGCCGTATGCGCACGACACGGCGCACAACGCTTCCAAGGGTGCAAAGCTGCCGTTGCATGCCGCTGACAGCAGCGGCGGCAGCAACAGGACTGCCGATCTGAAAGGATTCGCACTGGCCCCTGCGCCCAACGAGCTCCACGCTCACCCGTACGCCGCGCCGGACGCCAGCATGGACGACGCGCAGAGCAGCGGCGCCAGTGCCGCAAGCGGCAGCGGTCTTCTGTCCGGTGCCAGCGCCGGCGCTGGCGGAGGGCGGGCCAGCACGGAGATCACCACGCCCGACTCGTACGCGTGTCACGAGTGGCCCGTGGCCATGGCGGCGGCGACCGTCGCGAGGACTTCAGCCGGCCTTGAGCAGCTCAAGTACGCGCTTCATGCGCCGTCGTGCCACAACCAAGGCCATATCGCCGTCGGCGGCGGCAGCGATGAAGGAGAAGAAGAAGTACGAGGAGACGGGGACGGAAAAGGTGCGAGCAGCCGGAGCAGAAGCGACGGCAATCAGCTCCCACCCATCGCCGCGTTGAGCATCGAAACACCCGGCGACAGGGTCACGCGGGCGAACCTGAACGAGCTGCAGCAGCGCATGCGCTCCGGTCATAGCTTTGTCCCACCCGCCGTCGAGGGGCTGCAGCGCTCCGGCGGGTACGACGGCCTCGCGGCGGTGCTTGCTGGCGCATGTGCATCGCCTCTCTCGTCCCTGCCAGGCCGTGCAGGAGGGGTGGAGGAGAGCCTGGAGCTGCATCAGCAGGAAGCTGGTGGCTGTGGAGACGGCGACAGCGACAGCGAATGCGATAACGGAGGCGATAGGCATGGGCGCGTTTCTAGGGAACGCACTGTCGCTGCTTCTGCTGGTGGTGGTGGCCTCTCTGCACAGCCTACCATTCGCGCGCCGAGCAAACTTGCCAGGGGTAAGTCGCACAGCAGTAGCGCTAGCGCCGCTCGTGCGGCCAGCCCGAGCTCCAGCGCAGGTGCGGGCACAACAAGCAAATCTCGAGCGGTGGCGCCGTCTAGGCCCTCGACGCTCAGCAGGCTCCCATCCAGCGTGACGGAGCGGCCGTCATCGACGAGTCCGACGAACCCGTACGGTAACATACACGCCGCTTCGCCGCCACCACCGCCTCCATCTTCGCTGCTATCTTCCGCCACCGCGCACGCTGGCTCATCCACCGCCTCCTCGTCCCAGGCCGTCACGCCCGCCGCGGTGCAGCGCGCAGATCCAATGTCCCGCATCGCGCTGCAGCAGGCGCTACCGCCGAAGGCAGCAGCCGACTCTCCGCACCTATCTATGCGCTCTCCATCGCTCATGAGCGAGGTCTCCGCGTCCGGCGCGAGCAGCGGACACGGGCACGGGCCGCTGGACAAGGTCGACAGCAGCAGCGAGCACCTCCCGTTGCGTGATAGCTGGAAGTCTTTCTTACCCGAAGACGACCCGCTCGTGCGCGACGGGAGCAGCAGCAGCGTTGGCGGCGGCGGCAGCGTTGTTGCCGCGTCGCACCACAGTAGCGCGTCGGGCTTTCATGGCGGTGCCGCGATGGATGCGCGCTACAGCTTTAGCGCCGCCAGCGCCACGAGCGCTAACGCCGCAGATCGCGAGCGCGAGCGCAAGCACAGCAACGCCAGTCAGATCAGCAGTCTGAGCTCTTACTCGCTTCCCGGGCCCAGCCGCGCTGCCTCCGGCTCTTTCGCAGCTGGTGCGGGAGCGGGAGCCAGGTGCGCGACGGACCGCGACAGCTGGAGGAGTTTCTTGGTGGATACGAACTTTGATGGCCGCAGCAGCGGCCCAGGTGCGAGCGCAGCATCCAGTGGCCCTGCGCAGAGCGTCAGCATGGGCTCGTTGGGCGTCATGATGTCCGCATTCATGGATGCGTCCCTCTCATCGCCGTTAACCAGGGCGGACATGGATGCGTATGCATCGCATGCGCATGCCCACACCCACGCATCTCGGCCTGCTTTGCTGCCGCGTGTGGAGACAGAGATCACCAAGCGGCACGCGTCATTCAGCTCGTACAATTCGGCGCCGACGACGGCGGTCGCGTGGGCTTCGCCGCCGTTGCCGTCGCATGCGCTGCCGACGCAGCCCGCTGCGCCGTGGTACACGAGCCAGCGCTCCCGCATGATGTCCGAGACGATGGCTTCGCGGCCGATGCTCGCGGCGCGCATGGACTCAAGCAGCTCCAGCGGCGCCGTCAGTTCGTGCAATAGCGTTATGGGAGACGAGAGCGAGCGCGAAAGTTGGCCGTCGAGCAAGGCGCCTCCGTACTCTGCGCAGCGCTTTGTGTCCGCCTTCCCCGCCACGGAAGATGACGTCCTTGTCGATGACGCCCACGACGCTGAGCCGCATGAGCTCCGCCTCGGCGGGCCGGCAGGCTGCAGCGGCCGAGACGGACTCGGTGAGCCGTTGACGTTACCCGGACTCTTCGCCCCGACTATCGATGAGTTCACATTCACAACGACGATGCAGCACGTCCAGCGCCCCTTGCCACACCTACCCAGTTCTGACGGCCAGATCGGCGGCTTCTTCACCACGACGACAAGGACCACACGCAAGACGTCCTTCCGCCATACCGCCGCCAAGCCAGGGCACCTTCATCAGCCGCCTGCGCAGTTGCAGTCGCAGTCACAGTCACAGTCGCAGGAGGATCATGAATTGACTTCGCACCGCGTCACACGAGCGATCCCCGGAGCCGGTGACGGGAACACAGGCTTGCAGCGCTCTGCGTCATGCCTCGTCTCTCCTCTGTCCCCTCCGTCGTTGCCTTTTCTTGAGGCGCGCCCCGCACCGCCAGAGACGAACCTGGAAGTCGAGACGCGTGCCCACGCGTACGTGCTCAAGACCAAGTTACCCGGCTTCTCGCTGGACTGCATCACGCTCGCAGCCAAGCACCACCGCACCCTGCATATTGTTGCGGACAAGTGGGATGCCGAATCCGGTGGCCACTTCGAGCGACGCGTTACATTCGGCCTCGATGCAGATATGCGCAAGGTCAAGGCACAATTCGATGGAGAGATCCTGTTGATTCAAATTCCCCGCCGCGTTGTCCGCACGATCTGAGTGAATGCATGTGGATTGCCTCGCAGCGTGCCCGCTCGCTCGCTCACTCTTCTACATGACTCTGCCGGCATCGTTTCCACGACTTGCTGCGCTGCAACCTGCACGCACCCTGAAGCACCTAGTCAATCTACCCCGTCGGCATTCGGGCGCCTTTAGCCCGTATGCATGAAGGACATTCGTAGTCATACCTAACAGGCTCACTACGCCCTATCCAGCATCCTACCCACAGCATTCCGGCCCTCGTGGCATTGTATACTACCAGTCACCTGTTCCGTACACGCAGCATCACGTCCACTAGCGCGCTCTTCCCAATGCGATGATAATTGCTCATTCCCTGTGCAAGCAAGCAGCCAGCGTCCATTGAGAGTGCATTTTTATTACAATTAGCAGGGGTGATCTTGTCTATCAGATTGCTTTCCTTCGTACATTCATACAGCCATCTTCATCTCAATCTTGCCGTGGCACTTGTAGTTCTCTATGACAAAGTCGTCTGGCTTGAAGGCGTCTATGTCGCTCACTTGCCGCGCGAACTTGAATGTTGGGAAGGGGTACGGCTCGCGCTTGATTTGCTCTGTTGGCGCATAAGGGAAGGAGGAGGTAACGCATCATGCCGCGCGATCAGGGATAAAGATGAGGAGGAGGCGAAGAATTCCAGGGCACGCACCTTTCAGTGGCTCGACGTGATCATTGTACACGTGCGCATCGCCCATGACGAGCGTCAGCTCGCGCGGCTCAGTGTCCGTGACATGAGCGATCATGTACGTCAGCAGCGCGTACGACGCAATATTGAACGGGATCCCGAGGCCGAGGTCGCAGGAGCGCTGGTACATTTGGCAGGAAAGGCCGCGCTTCGTGCTGGGTACCGCATCCGGCGCAGGCGTGTGAACGAAGAACTGGCAGAACATATGGCATGGTGGTAAGGCCATCAGCGAGAGATCTGCAGGAGAGAGGGTAAGGGTGTCAGCGTTGCGTGAGAAGACTGGAAAGAGAACATGCTCCACTCACCCTTGGGATTCCAAGCGCTCAGGATGATGCGCCGATCGGTAGGGTTCTCTTTGATCAGCCGAATAACCTCGCGAAGCTGGTCGACGCCCTTAGCGACGTATTCGGTGTCGGCATCGAAGTACTCGGCGCCAAAGTGGCGCCACTGGAAGCCGTACACGGGTCCGAGGTCGCCCTCGCGCCGATGCCCAAGACCTCGAGACTGCAGGAAGGAGAGCGAACCATTGCCGTCCCAGATGTGCACTCCGCGATCAGAGAGGAGCTACTCCAAAGGCAACCCGGATGAATGCCGGTTCTTTGAATCAGATAAATAGTCCACCATACAAAGTGTCCGGGAAGAATTAACTCACCTTGGCATCCGTCTTGCCGCTGATGAACCAGAGAAGCTCCTCAATGACGCCGCGTGTAAAGACGCGCTTGGTGGTGAGCAATGGCAACTTTCCCTGCGTCAAGTCGAATTTGAACGGCGGCGGCGCAAAGACGGCGAGCGTACCCGTGCCCGTACGGTCCGCCCTTTGTTCCCCGCCACCTTCCGAGGCGGGTGACGAAATAATGCGCGAGATGAGGGAGAGGTACTGGGTCTCTTCGTGTTGCACTGGAGGAGGGAGGACGGGCGCAGGTTTAGGCCCGACTTTGGCGCTGAAAATGCCTCCGATGGCGGGCTCGTCGAAAGAGTGGTGCGTGTATGTGAGGATGGCGATGCCGCCAGCGTCGACTTCGAACAGCCTGCCGTTCTCAATGGGCAGTCCGAGCCAGCGGGCAATGAAGACACGGTTGTAGTGACCGTGGGCGATGAGGAGGATGTCGCCTCCACGGCGGACGATCTCGGGGTCATGCGTGGTCTCTGCGTGGCCCTCGATGACGGCCTTTTGGAGGTAGCGTATGTGGGCGATGACGGCGTCAACACGCTGGGTCATCTGTTGCGCCGATTCTCCCGGGAGCTCGGCGGGGCGGGTCGGGTGGTCCGGCGTGCCGTCGCGCCAGATGTCCCAGTTCTGCATGCCGGGTCGCGCGCGGATCTGGGCCGAGGTGAGCCCTTCGCAGGCACCGTAGTCCCACTCACGGCACTCTTGACGGATCTCGGGTTTGACGACCTGCGCGCGCTCGGCGGGGGTGAGGTGCTCGAGGAGGAGCTGGAGCGTGCGCTGACTGCGGCGCCGCGGCGAGATAAAGATGTGTGAGATGCGGTGCGGGTCGACGAGCAGCCGCTTGCTGTCCTCTGCTGCTGCTCCGGGGGCGCCGGGAGCGGGAACGCCGACGATGCTCGGGGCGAGAACGCGCATTACGTGCTCGCCGTGCTCGGTGAGCGGTATGTCTGTGCGCCCAGTGTGCTGACCGGAGAGGGACCAGAGCGTCTCGCCGTGGCGGGCGAGGATGACGCGCGGCATGGCCACATGCGCTGGCGCCGTGGTAAGCGCACGTAGGTCCGGTCGTGTGCTGTGCAGGTGTGCCAGCGACGGCGCGGGCGTCTCGGTGCAGTCGAGCATTGGCGCGTCTGCCTCGGCGGCGGGGGTGGTAAACGCCATGACGGAGCCGTCCAGACGAGCAGGAAACGAGGGTGCGATGCAATGGAACGCCCCTAGCTGCGCTGTGGCTGGGTTGGGTCAGGGGCGACGGAAGATACGCCGGTCGAGACAGATGGAAGCTGTGAGCAACACGTCCTCTCTCCGAAACCCTCAGCAGCAGTAGCAGCACCAGAAGTGGGCTCGGCAGGATGCTGGTAACGCATGTAGGTTGCCACTCATCTCTCTCTCTCTCTTGGGGGCAAGCCAGGAAGCCAGCCCCGAGGCATATCTCGGCCGAGAGCAGGGCAGTGGAGCACCAGGGTAATTGTGTAAATCCACGCGGCAGCAGCAGCAGCAACGCTTGCGTGTCTGCCGCGCTCGCGCCCTGGCTGGCTGGAAGCTTCGCAGTGGGGTTAGGTGCTTGCTTAGTGGAAGTGCAGCAGTTGTAGCAGTAGCGGTAGGTGCAATTGCAGCACGCCCCTCCACGTCCTTTGGCCACAGCTCGAATACAGCATATACACGAACAACACCCCCCCTCCCGCCCCCGCCTGAGACCCGGGTGACCAGAGAGGAGAAAGGGTGCTACAGAGTGTGGTGCTTTCGGCGCACGGCAACCAACACATCCACCCATCCATCATCGCTCGCTCGCAGCTCGAACAACTATCTATACATACCGCGCTCCATCCTTGGAGGTAGATACGCAATTGCCAACCCCCCCCCTCCCTTCTTCTATCCCGGAACAGTACGCCCGGCATGGCGTCGCAGCAGCAAGGCCCGCCGCCACCACCCGCTCAAGTGCAGGCACAGGCACAAGCAAGGACGGCTCCCATGCAGGGCCAGATCAGGCCGCCTCCAAGGCCCGGCTTTCCAGGTGAGTAGCGTTGCGGAACACTGCCCAGCGCAGGGTTACGCGCTACGCAGATTGGGAACCCCACCCTTGTTCGTGGGTATGGAGCTGAGAAGGAACATGTTATCGTCCATCGGCGGCGATGGATGTACGCCCTCAACGTAGGTCAACCGCTGCCATCCGGTACTCCTTCCATGGCGCGAGCACCATCCGCCGGCCCACCTGGGCAGCCAGGCATGCAGGCTCAAGGGCGACCGCTGTCTGCGCGCCCGCCGTTCCAGCAGCAGCAGCAGCCTGCTGCGCAGGGACCAGAGCATCCCGTCCGCAATGGCAACCTAAACCCACAGCCTGGGATGGTGGCCCAAGCACAGCACCTGATGCAAACGCAGCCCGGCTTCCCTGCTCAACTAGGCGGCGCAAGGCCGCCGCCACCGGCAGGATTCCAGCCGCCTGGTGCGCGTCCGAGCCCCCAGGCCGGTTTCCAGCCTGGAGTGACGAGGCCCGGTCAGGCGCCCACGCCGCAGCCACAGCATCAACAGCAGCAGCAACAACAGCAACAGCAGAGCTTGCAGCCAGGTGGAGGTATGCCAAGGGGCCATGCGCCTATGCAGAGCATCGACCTGGGGATGGCAGGGATGGACCTCAACGCCGCCCCGGGCGGTCCTGGCGGGATGGATGGAGGCATGCAAGGTGGCGCGGCTGGACCGCCAAAGACGAAACGCAGCGCGCGTGCATACCACACCGACGCGGCGCCCGACCCATACGCCGGCGTGCAGGGAGGCCCTGGTTATCCACAGCAGCCGCAAGGACTTCAGCAGCAGCAACCGCAGCCCAACTGGCAAAAAGAAGCGGCCGCGCGCGCTGCGGCGTCGGGTGCAGAGGCGTACCTCGGCGGAGAGGGCGATGCGGCGCTCGACCAGATTCCCGGGCAGCGGAACACTATCTCGCCACAGCAGGCGTCGTTTAACCAAGCGCGGATGTATGCGCAGCAGCATGCAGGTCAGCAGCAGCAGCCGTACGGAATGGGCCAGCAGCCACTGCAACAGCAGCGACCAGGCATTAGTGGTCCAGGCGCAGGTGCAGGCGGGAACAGACCGAAGATAGAGCCGGACCAGATCCCCGCGCCGGTTGAGGCGCAGGACCAAGACCAGGAGTTCTTCGACCGCGAGTGGTTTGCCACGTGCGGCCGCGGGGGGCTGCCACTCTCGACGACCGACTACGCGGCGGTGGACCAGGGAAACTCGAACCCAAAGTATATGCGTCTCTCGACGTACAGCCTACCCGCGACAGATGAGCTGGCCGCCGCGTCACAGCTGCCGATTGCGCTCGTCGTGCAGCCGCTAGCGCAGCTGCGCGCAGACGAGGGAGCCGTCCCGCTCGTCGCGTGCCCTGAGTCGGGCCCGCCGCGCTGCAAAAAGTGCCGCGCGTACATTAACCCGTGGTTTGTGTTCATTGAGGGCGGACAAAAGTACCTGTGCAACCTCTGCGGCGCCGCAACCGAGTGCCCGCCAGACTACTTTTGCAACCTCGACATGAGCGGCCGCCGCGTCGACTTTGACATGCGCGACGAACTCAAGTTCGGCACCGTCGAGTTCGAAGTGCCCAAAGAGTACTGGGCCATTCAGGCCAAGCCGCCTCACTCGGCACTGCTCCCCGTTGCACCGGCATCGAGCATTACGGAGACAGCGCGCCTGACGCCCAAGCCGCCGCACGAGCTGGGTGCTTCCGGGGGCGCAGCGCAGTCAGCAGCAGCAGCAGCAGCAGCGCCCAACACACCGCTCTCGGCCAGTTTCACCGGCAGCACGCTTGGCATGTCCGGCAACCCGGGCGCCGCGGCGAAGCTTGCAACGAAAGCGGCGTCCGACGCGCTGAGCAACATCAACTCCTTCGCGCTCAGCGGGCCCGGCGGCGCCGGCGGCAGAACCATCGTGCGCGCCCCACGGCCCATGACGTACCTGTTCGCCATCGACGTCAGCTTCAGCGCTGTGCGCAGCGGCATGCTCAAAGCGGTCATCGACAGCATCCATGAGTGCCTCTACGGCAGCGCTGCGCAGCAGAACGGCGATGCAGAGCATGCCGATGGCGACGGCGCTGGCTCAGGCTTCGGACTGCCGCACGGCAGCAGAGTCGCCTTCGTCACCTTTGACCGCTCGCTGCACTTTTGGAACCTGCAAGCGAGCCTTGACCAGGCGCAGATGCTCGTCGTCGGCGACATTGATGAGCCTTTCGTCCCGCTGAGCGAGGGCTTGCTGGCCGACCCGTGGGAGAGCAAGAGCCTCGTTGAGGGCTTGCTCGACACACTCCCGGACATCTTTGCCGACAACATGGTAGCCGAGGCCGCCGTCGGATCCGCTGTGCGCGGCGCCCAGGCGGCGCTTAGCACGCTCGGCGGACACGTATCCATCTTCCTCTCCACCATCCCCACCATCGGCCCCGGCGCGCTCAAGCATCGCGAGGACCCCAAGCTGTATGCGACTGACAAGGAGAAGACGCTGTTTGTTGCGCAAGATTCGTTCTACAGGACCGCAGGGGAGGAGTGCACAGAGGCAGGCATCGGCGTCGACGTCTTCTTCTTCCCGAGCCAGTACATTGACGTAGCCACCATCGGTGAGACGCTGGCAGCTGGCGAATGTCGCTTCGTGGCGAGATCCTAAGCTGACGCGGTTCTTTCCCTTCCCTTCGCTCCTCTCCGGTCGGTAGGCGCGCTTCCTGGCTTGACCGGTGGCGACGTCTTCTTCCACCCGCGCTTTGACCCGTTGCGCGACAGCGTCCGCCTGCGCTCGCAGATCAAGCGCACGCTCCTGCGCGAGACCGGCTTTAATGCGACGCTGCGCATACGTGCGTCAAACGGCCTGCGCGTGCACGAGCACGTCGGCAACTTCTTGCAGCGCAACGTTACCGACCTCGAGATGGGATCGATCGACTCGGACAAGGCGTTCGCGTGCCTGATCAAGCATGACGGAAAGCTAGATGAGAAGCAGGAGGCCCACTTCCAGTGTGCCATCCTGTATACCACCGCCGATGGCGCGCGCAGGGTCAGGTGCCACAATCTGGCTGTCCCCGTCACGCAGCTCCTCGGAAACGTCTTCCGCTACGCCGACATGGACGCCACCGTCGCGTACTACACCAAGGAGGCTGTATCTCTCGCGCTGACCAAGCCTCTTAAGGAGGTGCGGCATTTCCTGACGAGCAAGTGCGTCAAGATCCTCCTCGCGTACCGGAGGAACTGCGCCTCCTCCACCAGCCCCGGTCAGCTTATCCTACCCGAGTCGTTCAAGCTGTTCCCGCTGTACACGCTCGCCATGAACAAGACCAAGGCGATCAAGGGCGGCAATGTGACCTCGGATGTACGCACAGTGTACATGCGAAACTTGCGCAGCTGGAGCGTCGGCAACATCATGGCGAGCTTGTACCCGCGCATGATCGCACTGCACCGCATGGCCGAGACGGATGGGTTCCCAGTCAAGGTCCAGGACGTCGACGGGGCCGAGCATGACGGGCAGCGCATCCGCTCGCCGCCGCTGATGCGTCCGAGCTACATGCGGATGGAAACGCACGGCGCGTACCTCGTCGATAACAGCGAGATGTGCATCATCTGGATCGGCGGAGAGGTCAATCCGAAACTGCTCGAGGACTTGTACGGCGTCGACAGTCTGGACGCGATCGACCCAAGGATGGTGCGTATGGAGCGTTGCCTTTTCTGCCGATTATTACAGGTGCTGACCCGAGCTCGATTTTCCTTACACCTTTTGCTCTCTTTGTATGCTTGCAGACGACCCTGCCAAAATTGCAGACCAGGCTGTCACAGCAGGTCCGCAACCTTGTTGCCGGCTTTGCACGGCAACGCGGCAAGCCGGACATGCCTGTTCTCATCGCACGACAGGGACGCGACGGAAGTGAGCATGGCTTTCTTTTGGGGGGACCAGGTCAGCCATGTGCGCGCTGCTGACGCTTTGATTTTGCACATGATCCTTGCAGCCGAGATTGAATTGGCTAACAATCTAGTCGAAGATCAAAACAACGATGCGATGTCTTACGTGGATTACCTGTGCCATGTGTCAGTATGCCTTTTTGCCGTCTCTGCGTATTCATGTGCGAGCGATTGGTGCTGACATTTCTCGCGACAATTGGTTGGTTTCGTCGTTGCAGGCACCGAATCATCACGGCAGAAATGTCGGGCACCGGCTCGAAGGACGAGGAGGGTAGCTCGATCTGGAAAGGGTGGTAAGCTCTACGCGGGAGAGCCGTCGCAAGCCCTTTCACGTCTGCCCGACGAAAAGAGTGCTGGGGATGCATTTCACAAGCGATCATTCCTTCACCCCCACAACAGCACAGGTGTATATAAAATGACAATGCCAATACCAAGCATGCAATGGAGCAGCCATGGGGCCTGTGCGTCTCATATTGAGATACTAGTGGCTTGTGGGTGAGGCTACATTACAAATGGTGTACGTTCGGATCGAGGACAGCTTTGACACGATAGCAATGGGAAGGAAACACTAGGCGGGAAGCTCACGCCGCCGAGCAGGCGCACTTCTCGCCGCATGTGCAACGCTTGCTGTATATAACGGGAAAATAGGCGCTACGTGTCAGCCAGTCCTTTCGAAGCTTGGGCACTCGTCGAGGCGACTTGCTCAGCCGAGGGCAAGTGCGGTACTTACGAGCAGGAGCAGCTTGACTGGCACGCTGCCTGGGCAGCGCACGTGCAGGGACCGCAGTTGCCGCCGCAGGCGGGGCGCGCTTCGAGGTTCGAGCAAGGGCACTGCGTGGATGTTTCAATCGTGGTTGGAGATGGACAAGGAAAGCAAGTCAGCGGCCCGCTATCGAACGCAGTGGGGAGCGAGAGGATGGCGGTGATGCTCACAGCCATGTTGGCGCAGATGAAGCGCTAGGTATACGTTGCCAGGGTACTTCGTTTGAGGGTCAGTCACAACGCTTCAACGTCGCTGGAGGATAAGGATGGTGAAGAAATCATGGAGTCTACTGGAGATAAGATGGAGTATATATATATATGCTTGCATTCCGTACGTGCTTCAACTATACATTGGAAGTATGACGTAGGTCAAAAGTCGGGCATTAGTAGCGCTTTTTCCCTGCGCCCTCGGCGCACACCGCACGCCAAGATGGCCAGGGCAAGCCCAATTCGCACCCACATGATGCGCTGATTTTGCCTCTGCCGCTGGTTGCGCGGGTTTTGCCCCTGCTCCACCACCATCGCTCGTCTCGTTTACCAGCAGCAGCACGTCGGTGAGCCATGACAAGCACAAAACAGTGATCAATGAGCCTCCGACCAGCCCTATACACATACATACCTACATACCTGGCGGGGATCTCCATGAGGAGGGTCATGTTATGTGCAGATCTCGGAACCGAGATTCATCAACGCACCAGCCACTACTTGATACGGCAACCCATGCCAAACAGGTATTAGCGCGTCTCTGTTTGAATGGGAATTTTGACAAGTAATTGTCTTGTATGTACGACTTTTGCGAAGAACCAGAAGTTCGATGTGGCCCGCGAGTCGTAACGCAACACAATTGGGATTCACCCTGGATCATCCGCAGGGGTATCGCAAACAGGCACCAGGCTCCAAGCAAGCTGGAGAGTGAATAATAAGCAGCTTGGTTGTTGCTGGTGGCTCTGGGCTCGTCCACCGTCCGCTCGATTCGGGACAAGACTATCCATGCGCCGGGGGACTGCCAACGAAGCATTGATGTGTTGCCCTCTGCTCCAAGCTCTCTGTCAGTCCAACGAGGGCCTCAGCCCGTCCGATTGCTCTAGCGTAGATATGCATGCGGCTTTGTGCGACCGTTGATTATGTAATGTGGTTCGAAGTCGGCGGAATCATAGTAGATGAGAAAAGCGTGCGGTGCGGAGCGCTGCCTTGGATTCTTGCCCCTAACCCTCATTCACACAACAGTTGCTAGCCATCCATCCAGCCCCTTAACCCGTCCCAACTCGCCCCGCACCAGTGTACAACGTATTAGGCGGCGACTGCGACAACGGCGATCATGGGCCAGCCGTCAGCGTGTTTCAATGTATGCCGTACATCGATGCATACCCTCGACCCAAAATTCACAGATCACCCCTGGCCCTCAACCCATCGCTCACAATATCCGTCAAATAGATAGAAGGCGGTGTGTGGATGCGCACCCCGTCATCATCCTTGGGAACTGCGCTCGCCCGCTCGCTCGCTGGTGCGTTTGCTCTCGCCTTCTTTCTCTGCTCATCATTCACAGTGTATTTGCGGCCAGAGAAACCCGCTGCCCTGATTTTATCTCGTGCGTGCAGCGCTCCCGTCTGCTCACTGTAGCCAGGCCAACCCAGCCCAGCCCAGCTAGGGCTGGTCCAGTCTGTCTCAACGCCGCATGTCGGTCGCTCCGCGCAACAAAGCCTACGAAGGACACCTGCACCCACGTGTGACGTATATCGCATTGCCCCTGCTGTACCTGATGGGAGTTTTTTCCCTTCTCTGTTCAAGCCGTATTTTGCAGGCCTCCGTGCAAGTGCTCGCTGGCGCACCGACGGCCCTGTGCACCTGTGGTTCTTCTCGCTGCGGATGATAAACATGCGCCGACGTCAATGTAATATAAAGGCTCCGTCATCGTCGCGAATACTCGTCCCCGTTTCGTATCTCGCTCTTCCTGCTGTGCATTGTGTCTTGCGGTCTGTCCGCGCAGCTAGCTGACCGTTCTCGTTTTGCCGCTGTCAGCTTCGCATGCCCCGTCCTTACTAGGTTTGATTCGAAGCAAAGACAAAAGCCTAAAGCAAGATGACTGCCCAGCACAGCCAGAACCCCTCGCTCACCGACGACGACGATGATGACAAGAGGGCCTTCGCCCCAGACTCGCCCGCCGACGTGACGAGCTCCAAGGAGGACATCGAGAAGGTCGTCGCCCCAGGACCTGTCGCCGTCGCCTTTGCCGAATCAGCAGCTCGCGCCAACGCCAGCAGCAGCGGCGCCGGCTTCCCTCGCACCGACACGCGAACCAGCCGCGTCAGTGTTGGCTTCCCACGCTCCGACACGCGCCAGTCCATGCGCTCCACCGCCGGTGGCGGCCTACAGCGCAGCACGACGCGCGCGAGCCAGCACGCAGCGATCCCGATCGGCTTCCGCACACTCTCGATCCAGGTTGAGGAGACGCAGGACGCGCAGCGCCGCAAGTTCGCTGCAGTCTCGGCCAAGCAGGGCAAGCGTAAGGACGCTGAGCCAGGCGCCGCGGACGCTGAGTACTTCTCGACGCTCGACTACCACACGCTGCCCGCCAAGCAGGTCTATGACGGCCTCAACGTTCACCCGGACCACGGCCTCGACGGCGCAGCGGTCAGCAGGCGCTTGCAGCGCGATGGTCCCAACACGCTCGTCGCCAAGCGCCCCAACTACCTCATCAAGTTGGCCAAGTATGGTACGTTCTGCTTGCTCCGGGTGCATGCTCGCCGTGCAGGCTTGAAATGCTGACGCGATGGCGCGCGTCCCTGTTCATCCAACAGTCTTTGGCGGGTTCTGCTCGATTCTGTGGGTCGGTGTCGTGGTGCGTACCATACAGTCAACGATGCTACACCCTGCAGAGTGCATCCTGACCATGTCTTGCCTTGCTGTGACCCCGCCCACAGATCTTCTTCATCAGCTGGCGTCCGCTCGGGGATCCCAATCCCCAAGCGTACAATCTAGCACTGGGTGAGCAACGATCGGTCTACTCACATGATGTTCTATAGCGCATGCTGATTTGAGTCAACACGGCGCCACATTCCAGCCATCCTCGTCATTCTCGTCATCATCCTCCAGGCCATCTTCAATGCAGGTCAGGACTGGTCAACAGCCCGTGTGATGAATAGCATCAAGTCGCTGCTTCCCGCCGACGCCGTCGTCATCCGCGATGGGCAAAAG
Organism: Tilletiaria anomala UBC 951; assembly: GCF_000711695.1. Classification (NCBI taxonomy): domain Eukaryota; kingdom Fungi; phylum Basidiomycota; class Exobasidiomycetes; order Georgefischeriales; family Tilletiariaceae; genus Tilletiaria; species Tilletiaria anomala. The sequence continues at coordinate 76,719 of NW_013546958.1, read as the reverse complement.
CAGACGATCAAGGCGTCCGAGCTCGTCGCTGGCGACCTCGTCGTGCTCACGCAGGGCGTGCGCGTCCCCGCGGACATTCGCCTGCTTGCTGTCTCGGATGACCTCTCCTTCGACCGCGCCATCCTCACCGGCGAGTCTGAGGAAGTCGCCGGAACTGTCGAGACAGACGAGAAGAGTTTCCTCGAGGCGAAGAACATCGCCTTCCTCGGCTCGCACGTCGCCAGCGGCTCCGGAACCGGTGTCGTTGTTCTCACCGGCCCGCGCAGCGTCATGGGCCGCATCAACAAGCTTACCAACACTGGCGTTACGAAGAAGACGAGCCTGCAGCGCGAGATCGACCGCTTCGTGCTCATCATCATCGGCCTCACTGTCACGCTCGTCATCATCATGCTCGTCTTCTGGCTCGCATACCTGCGCAGAGAACATGCAGGCTTCCTCAACGTCGTCGGCATCCTCACCAACCTCATGTCTCTCGTCGTCGCCTTCATCCCCGAGGGCATGCCCATCGGGGTCGCACTGACGCTCAGCTTGATCGCCCGCAGGATGAGGGACCAGCGAGTTTGTAAGTCGGCAACCAAGCGTGGATGTGCCCTGCACCTCACTGACGACTTTGCTCTCCGGCAGTGCCAAAGTCGCTGTCCACCGTCGAGACTCTCGGATGCATCACCATGCTGCTGAGCGACAAAACCGGCACGCTCACAGAGAACAAGATGACCGTCACCACGATCTACTGCGGAGGCGAGATGTTCGACGCCAGCCTACCTGCTGACGACGCGCACAAGTCTTCCGCCGCCTACGCCTCCTTTGAACGCGCCATGGTGCTCTGCAACGACGCTTTCTTCGAGACCAAGGCTGGCGATGAGGGCGACGAGGAGGAGAAGGCCGAGGCAGCGATCGTCGTCGCCAAGGGCAACGCCACGGACTGTGCGGTGTTGTACTACGCGTCCCAATCGGCGGATTACGACCGCATCGCCGAGCGCTATGAGCGCCGCTTCCAGATCCCGTTCAACTCGAAGAACAAGTTCATGATGACAGCGCATGTCGACGCTAGCGTTGCAGATGTGAGCAAGCGCGGCCAGACGGTCGTCCTGTTCAAGGGTGCCCCCGACATTCTGCTTGCCAAGTGCGCAGTGCCAGACGACGTCCGCCAGGCGATTGAAGCAGCGCAAGAAAGCATGTCGGCGCAAGGCCAGCGTGTCATCCTCCTCGCCGAGAAGCCAGCCACGGACGACTCGTGGCCGTCGGAGCAGGACACAGCCGCGTTGCGCGACCTTGTCTTCCTCGGCCTGATCGGCATCGTCGACCCGCCTCGCTCCGACATTCCGCATACCGTCTCCGAGGTCCGTCGCGCCGGCTGCCGCTTCGCGATGGTCACAGGCGACTTTGTCACCACTGCCACAGCCATCGCACGCCAGTGCGGTATCGTCACGACTACCTCTGTCTCGCGCCTCGCGTCCATCCCCGCCGACGTCGATGTCGATGCGCCCGGCGGGTTCGAGCTGCCGCATGCGCTCACGATTGAGGGCAAGGAAATCCCCGCGATCACCCAGGCGCAGTGGGACGTCATCACGCGTGTTGAGGAACTCGTTTTTGCGCGCACCACGCCCGAGCAGAAGCTCGCCATCCTCCGCGAGTTTAAGGATCGTGAATATATCGTCGCCATGACCGGCGACGGCACCAACGACTCGCCTGCGCTGAAAGCGGCCGACGTCGGCATTGCCATTCTCGGAGGGAGCGATGTTGCCATCGAGGCTGTGAGTGTGCGCGTGTCCAGATTCTCGGTAGCAATCCCTAAATCCCTTTTTCTCCCTTTCATCATTTGTCCTACAGGCTGACTTGGTCCTCATGGGAGACTTTTCGTCCATCATCCCGGCGATGCGCCAAGGTCGTGTCTGCTTCCAGAACTTGCAAAAAGTGAGAGAGCGACGAGATGATGTTCACTTTTTTTTTCAAAAGCTCACTTCCAGCGTTGTTGGGGTGTGCCCTAACAGGTCATTGTATACCTCCTTCCTGCCGGTAGTTGGTCAGAGGACTGGCCAGTCGTCTTCAATGTCTTCTTTGGTGAGTGTATCATGTGTCCTGAGATGGAGAGTGTATCCCACATGCTGACAAGTTTGCTTTTGCTCCTTCAGGCGTTCCACTTGCGCTGAGCTCATTCCTCATGATGTGAGTCAGATGAGCGGCGATAAGACCTGAAGTCCCTGCCAGAGCAACAGCTGACATGGTATCTCTGATTCTGTTCAGTATTATTTGCTGCTTCACCGACCTGGCAAGCTGCCTAACGTTGATCATGGAGCAGGAGGAGTTCGATCTGCTGTCGCTACCGCCGCGATCTCGCAAGGACCATCTAGTCAACTTGGCTATCTACGGCCAGGCGTACTTCTTCATCGGTACCATGTTCACGCTCTGTGCTCATTCAAGTGAGTACTTTATCCACATAAGCTGGCGAGCACGAGCGGTTCATATGGAAGCTGACTGCATCTCCCATTCGCCAATCGCACTGCAGTGTTCTTCCTCTACATGTGGCAAGAAGCACGTATCCCGCCACATGCGCTCTTCTTCGCTTACGAGAAGTACGGAGACGGTTTCTACGGATACACGGCGGATCAGCTCACAGCATTCAATGCCACGGGTCAATGCTGTTACTTTGTCTGCCTTGTCATCATGCAGATGTTCCACTTGCTCTCGTGAGTGCATTTCACACCGCATAGCTTGGCTCTTTTTTGGTACAGACGCTGACGGACTCTCGAGCTTTTGCCAAATTCAGCGTTCGCAACAAGAAGTTGTCCATACTCCAAGCGGACCCGATCCGTCCAGCGCGCCGCAACCTCTGGATCTTCCTCGGAATCTTTATCTCGCTTGGTATCGCCATCTTTGTCGTCGAGGTACCCGGAATCCAGACTTTGTTCGGGACTGCCTCCATTCCGATCCGCTTCTGGCTCATGTACGTGGCTGGCGCGCGTGCGCATGCGCCCATCGCTATTGTACAAGGCACTGACACTTCATCTTACTCTCGCATTGTAACAGGCCCATCCCTCTTGGACTCGGCGTGCTAATCGTCGATGAAGTACGCAAGCTGCTGGTGCGCACTTTTCCGAAGGGGCCCATCGCAAGGATCGCCTGGTAGCTATGGGGTCCTTTTGGCCGAGTACATCTTGGCCCTGGGCCTCGCTAACGAAGTAATGGTTGGATACGACGGGGAGCACCCGTCCGCCCCTGTTTCCTGATGGAATAACGGCACCTGCATCATGATGTATGTAGCATTAGTACTCTTATAGAGCTCAAAGGCAGTAACGCTTAAAGTCGACAAACTTGATGCTGCTATTTGTTTCACGTTGAAGCAATGCTGAGACAAAGCCAGCCTTAACTAGGGGAGGCTCGAAAAACACCCAGTGAGCTATATAAAGATGTAGATGAGGAAATGTCGCGACTGCCTTTGAATCATGTCGACCAGGGCGGCCAACATGGCTTCCATGGGCTTGTGAGGCGGTACATTCGATGTCGTGGCCAGCCTGCTGGAGAGTTCCACGGGCTAAGCTTTACATAGCTCATATGTGACACATCTGGCGCATCGATGGCACATACCTTGACACGTCGGCACTTTGACCTCACCGGGCCAGGTATCGATGATCTAGTCGTCTCAATGGAATGAGAAGCTCTTTCATAACCTCGACTCAAGCTCAACTGTCATTAGAAGCAAGCCTCAGATTGGAGGATCAAGCATCCGAGGATCTAAGCTGCTGCAATGGAAGGAGTGTTTCTGAGTGCAAAATTGGTGCCTATCCCAATGACAGTTGAACTTGGATCAAGGCGATGAAAGCCTCGGCGTCGAATGCGCGTGTCCGTTGCCTTCCTCGACCATCGCCCTCTGCCAGCTGCTGCAAGACCATGAGCTACTTGGCTGGGGCATACTCGTATGTTTGGAGAGTAGGAGTATTTATTTTCATGTACCCAGGACTCGCGTGTTTCGTGCGAGTAGATAGAACGATGAACCCCGAAAGTCGCCGAAGGCACTGAAAGGTGATGCGGAAGAGGTGAGGGAACTCCAACGATTCACAACCGCGCGTTATCCGACGATGACACGGCATCGCTGATGGATGATCATCTCCATTATCTGCGTTAAGTACACCACCGAACTGGCTGCTTGCTCTTTTCGGCCACACCCCGCTATCGCATTTTCATCTTTGACAGACGCTCCTCTTCGAGTAATTCGCCGCAGCAGAGTGAATCTTGCTGAGGAGGCAACTTGCGGGCTCCTCGATTCCCTCGCCGGGTCGACCACCCTTCATTCTGACGCATTGCGCACTCGCGGAATGTCAAAGGCAAAGTCCAAATCTCTGCCTGCGGGGCTTAAATCTCTTATCACAGGACCGACATTTACGCTGCTGGCGAGAGCATCGGTATCTGCGGCGACAGGAACTCGGTTCGGCCGTGCGGCTGGCCCCGCTCCTGCGCCCAAGGCAGATATCCTCCACAGTCTTTTCGAGAAGCTCGACAAGGATGCTGCCGCAAAAGGAGTGGGCTGGGGGGAATGGATGAGCTTGGCAGTGAGTTTGGAGAAATTGCTTGATGTGCACAAACCAGTTCTTACCTTTCGTGGCCAACCTGGTGCTCGAACAGACAGCGACATTGTTCACTCTCAACTCTTCCGGATCGCTCCAATCACTCCATCGCTACACCACCTCAAAGTTGCCATCGATTTCTCTGGCAGATCGAGTCAGCCGGGCGTGCCTGATGCGTGAAGTCGGACTCAAGTGCATTGGCTTCATTGGTATTCCCAAAGTCATCAACAATCTGGCAGCCGTAAGAGCTGCAGTGGAAGAAGACCAAGAGCTCGCAGCTCAGCTGCCTACAGAGCCACGGAGGTGAGTGCAAGACTACAGTACACCTGCGTTTTCACTGAAGTACCGCATGTGCTCCCTCAGACGCATCACGAGTGACATTCACTCCCGAGTCAACGATGCGGCCTACGAGCTTTGGGATGATATCTACCAACCACATTCCAAGAAGCTGCTCGGAATCCTCGGCAAGAGCCACCCGGATTTGCCAGTGAGTCTTGCCCGTCTTTGCGCGATCTGATATGAGCGCAAGCTCAAAGTGGTTCTTTTTCAATCTCCCTACTGGTGTCTCGGTGGGTTTCTTGGCATGCAGGTATTCATTGTCGAGTCAGAATACGGCCCGTTGTTCCAAACACCGTCATCCTTCCACCCTCAATCTGCCTCTTCCGATCCAGATTGGGAAGTGAATCGCCTGCGCACCTCGCTCGTCGCCATCGCATCCCTGCGCGCGCAGGGCGGCGTTGGACCGCAAGTCACATCGCACGTCTGGGGTCTGATGAAGGCCGCGCCAAGCATCGCGCAAGATGACCCGCACAAGGACGGCCTCCAATGGCTCGCCACGGAACAGGGCGCGGAATGGGTCCTTCGCAGCGTCACTTCGATCTGCGAGACGATCGAGGGCGCTAGCGAGGCTGACTTGCATCAACCAGGGCAAGAGACGAGGGAGAGCAAGCTGTAATGAAGTGTTACCGGTTGCAAGTTGCATCGTAGAGTTGTGTAGATGTTCTAAAGTACAACAGAATCCGAGAGTTTAGATGATACATTGATGAGTATGTGCAATGCGAGCCAAGCAATCACCCGTGAGGGTTAAGAAGCGTCCTATCCAAACAAATCCCGCACGAGTTCCCGCAGAGCGCCGGCAAGCTCCTGCCTTGTGTGCTCCACATCAGCTGCACCTCCTCGGCGGCCCAGGCCAGCACGGCTTCGAGTCTGAGTAGCTTCTCGTCGCCGGCGAGCCCGTCGCGCTTCATCTTCTCGGCGCCGACGCGCTCGATCCGTAGCGGTCTTCCGCGATCGCGTGCGCCAGGACGCCACATCATCGCCACCATACCCGTCGTCACCGTCGTCATCGTCTACATCTCCTTTAACTGGGATGAAATAGTCATCATCGTCATCCGGAAGGCCGAGGTCGAATCCTGCGAAATTGCTCCAGAGGCCCTCACCAGCGGCATTTTCTCTGCTTGCTGCCCCAGTGCGCAGCCGTTGACCAGCGTCTCGTCTTTGCTCTGCTCCCGTCGCCCCCGCCCGTGCCCGTCTGCGGGGGTCCGATGCACGAGCTTGGCCGCCCTCGTGCTCGGCGGCAAGCCCACCGAGGCCGATGCTGTTGAGCAGCGGCTGCAGAAAGCCACCGATCTCCCGCACCTCCTCATCGCTGACGTCCAAGCCCATCTGGCGCGCGACACTCGGTATGCTACTGCCTAGATTTGTGACATCCACTGCAGCTGCCGCGCCATCTCGCTTCACTCTTCGATTCAACTGCGCCTGTCGGGCTGGGGCTCGGTACGGCTTCTGCTGCTGTTGCAAGGTAGCGAGGAAGGGCAGCCAGGCTGCTAGGCCACTCAATGTGACTGGTGTCATGGGTAGATCTGTTTAATCGCGTAGACGAGTGGATCGCGGATGGAGCGGATAGTCGAAGTTGTCAGCCTCTGACTGCCAGGACTGTGTGTGCGACATTCAGAGCAGTGAAAGGGAAAGAATAAGGACAAGAATGGACAATGTTCATCGGCTTCCGACCGATACGCCTTAAGTGGGGAAGATCAAGCCTCCTAAGCTGCTCAGCACTCACCTCTCGCGGCTCCGTTTGCAACGCTGCCGACTCCGCTCCAGAAGCCAGATGAAGGCTGGCCTGTGCTGTTGATAGTACCAGCCTCACTTGTCCACCATGCGTAGCCACCGAAGACTGCGCCGAGTATGACGCCCCATTTTACGGACCACCACACCAGCCGTGCGGTAGACTGAACCGTTCGATATACTGTAAGAAGCGCTAAGTAGCCGGCGAGCAGGGCGATCAACGGCGGCAGCAGCGTCGATTTCCACGACGTTGGACTGAGGAGACGAATGCGATCAGTCGCGAGCCTACATCAAACGACCGCGTCGATTCTGAAATTTCTCACTCATTGTACAGGCCGAAAAACAGGCGATAGATCAAGTTGGAGAAGCGTGCTAAGATGTAAAAGACGGGCCGTGGAATGAAAGCGTCCAATAGCTGATGGACTAGGTCGTCCATTGCGAAAAAGGCTGATTTTAGGCCTTTCGAATCGAACGCTGCTCTTGAGGTTGATTGTCACTCTGTGGCCGAAGAGTGCGCCTTGCGTGCCATGCAACGTATGCGTGTGCACGTCAATCGAAGACACTCGGAGTTCTCGATCCACGCACTTAAGGCAGCACGAGCTGAGAGATCAAACGGTGGATAGGAACGTAACCTTGTACTTCTTGTGACAAGTAGCCCAGCGTTGAAACTCGGACCACGGCAGTAGGGCATGACGTGGAACAAGTGGTCGTAGAAAGTGAGAATGACTAGCTTGCTCGAAGCCCCGAGCTCAGGTGCGGAACAAGTGCATAACGCACATGTAAGTCCCGAAACATCCGAATGGATCCCGGAAAGTCACAGAGGCACAGATTTCCGGTACATTTAAAATAAACCCGTGGGTGAAAGGAACGTGGATCTCGCGAAAATTGAAAAAGGGAGTTAAATACAAGCCGTTCCCTAGATAATTGCCCCCATTAAACGCAAACCCTGACGGAGCACGAACAGTTTGCACTTGATGCCATTCCTAATGTCCTAATGGCAAGTGTCACTGTAACTTTCGGTCCTTTCGCCCCACAACCATGGGCGCCAGATTCAGAGACACTAAGCTTGTCACTGGGGATACGAAGATGGCTGGTTTCACTATCTTGAGCTGCTGGCGATAAAGCAGCTCAAAGCCTCCTCTCGTTCCGACAAGCTGCGGCTAGCTTATGTGGAGCCGACGCTGCCTGCTTCACCCCCGCCCCTCCCCCCACGCCGACTACCCATCACTGGTGCAAGTGATCTTCGAGCGTCCCTGAATACCGACGTTCTCTTGCAGGAACACCGAAGAGCGACCGCCATGTTCTCAAGATTGCGCTTTCGTAACCCGCTACAAAATGTTTCTCCAAAGGCGCGAAACACATTGCTCGTACTAAGTGCAATCTATGGCGGGACCACTTTAGCCGCGATCTTGATTGGTCCGGGGCGAATATTCCAATGTGGGTTCGCTACACACAATCGCTTTCTCCAGCCGATGTCATATTGACTGTCTGTCAACCTCACTTTGTCGAATTGCATCACCGCAGCCGTCGTCCTAATCTCACAATGGCTTTCAGCGCAGCCGCACGGCCGGCTATTAGTTCTGGGCCTGATCATCCTCTGCTCCTTCCCACCTATGGTCGGCTACTCAAATTCCATCACGCTCTGCGGCCTTGCTTTCGGCTCTAAAGCCTCCAAATCTGCATCTTCGCCTGAAGGTCATTCGATATGGGAAGGCTTCGCGCTTGCCGTCACCGGTGCAATGCTCGGATCTTCGCTCGCATTTATGGGGCTGAGGCTGGGTATGAGGGCCTTTAGGCGCTCAAGATGGATCAGATACGTCAAAGAGAGCAGGCAATGGGTCGCGATGGGAAAGGCGGTGGAAGAAAGAGGCTTCACCATGATTCTGCTCATAAGGTGCAGCCCGTTTCCTTTCGTCTGTGAGTTGAGAGCGTAAGCATCGTGCGGCCCGGCGTTTGTGTCGCGCTATGAGCTGATTTTCAATATGTTTCGCCGGGAAATGTCCAGACTCGAATCTGTTCTTCGCCACGCTCGATGCAGTTACTTTCCCGCGATTCTTCCTGGCAACGCTTCTGTCAACTCCAAGGCTACTCTTGCATGTTTACATCGGCAGTGTGATGTACGAGCTATTTGACGAGGCGGAGCGCGCAGCAATGCCGACGCACGTCAAAGAACTCGACGCGTTGTCCATCACTCTGGGCATTGCAGTAGGTGCTGGAACGGGCTGGTGGCTTTGGAGGGTCATGAACCGTATTCTGGCGGAGGAGGAGGTAGAGTGTATGACTGCTGACCCCGCAGGTCCGGCCCGTCTCAGTCGAGAAGAAGCGAGCGAGGAATATGAGAGAGACAACTGGGCACGGAGGCGTTTGCACAGGGAGGACGAGCTCGCATAAGCACTTCAACTGCGAGAAGCGGATTGACACGCATATGCAGGAATAGATCGTGGACAGTGGGTGAACGTGTCCTGGGAATAGGAGCATGAACTGGTATCAGTGCTGCACATATCTCTATACATGCAGTATACCGCGCTGGTACGGGTCACAGTGGAGCTCAGAATTTGGGGCTCCCATCGGGATTGAGCACCTGCCAATTGCCAAATCAGCTTAGGGTTCAAAGACGCATGCGACGTGATGATGTGACATACCGAACTGAAAGCGGACAGCCACGCCTGCTTAGCCGTCATCTTGCCCAGCTTTGGGTCGTCCTCAATCACGTCGCCGTGGCACATCTGCGGGAGCACGCGAAGATCATACTAAGTGAGCGAAATAGCGAGAGCAGCGTAGCGGAAGAATCCTCTCCGGCTCACCACAATCCGCTCAAAGTCCCATGCTGCGACGGCAGCAGCATCGGCGGCGAATGCCTTTTTGCGCTCGAGCGTGCTGCCTCCCTGTTTGCTCAGACCAGATACTGGAGCGAGGGCGTCCGGGATGGGTGCACCTGCCGATGCAATCTTGATGAAAAACGAATGGAGGGAGGAGAATGGGTTGAAACTACATGAAAACCTGGCCAAGAAAGGGATCGGGGAGTACGGCTGCCCTTTTGGATGGCCGGAAAACTGTTCCCTGAAGGAAGCAAGGGGAACGAAGTGTTGATGAATTATGTGCTCGATTCGTAATGAGCCAGGACACAGCGGAGGCAGTCGACTCTGGGCTTACCTCGCAGGTAAATTGAACAGAAGATCTGCCGTGATCATCGTTTTGGAGTCTTTGTGGAAGAAGGCGACATCACGATTTGGAAATGTGCCGAAGAACCGTGCAGCGATCTCATCTTCAAAGCCGTACTTCGTGCATTCCTTGTCTCTGCCGTACAATCCAGCAAACTTCACGTCTGCGTTCTTTTTTTCGAGGCCCAGAACACCGATGACCTGAAATCAATCGAACAGCAAAGGAAGGGCAGGAGGAGATCGAAGATCAGCAAGCGTTTCCTATAGATAATGGGTCGGCGCTTTGCTTTGCGTATCAGAGCCATGCGCACCTTTGCCTCCGGATACGCTTCAGAGTACTGTTTCAGGAAGAGGCTATGCACGTTATCTGGTGCGACGATCCAACCAACTTTGCCCATCGCGTCGATTTTCTCCCTCGTCAGTGCATTGAGCGGAGAGGAGGCGAGGAGCCAGACAGTGCCAGAGCCGGCGCCATTCGTGCTAGTACTGCCGTTTGCACCACGCAGCTTGATCGCGGTCGATCGACCGCCGACGGGGATAATGCCAAAGCGAGAAAATGGGACGGAGAAGGTGCTCAGTCCCGGGACCACCTCACGGTAGACTGTTTGCCCGACGCCCATTTTGCTGCGCTGCACTATGGGGCTCTCTAGGCAGACGGCGCGTCGCAAGCCGGGATGTTCACTAGGCCGAGTGTAACGCTTGCTAACGATGACTACAAGCAGCCTGCGTGCGTAGATGTCGTCCAGTACGGTTCGTATAGCGTATAGGAGGGCGATATTAGCCTAATGGGGTGTGTGTTATGCCGTACGACATTGTATCAGGCAAAAAGGCAACCCTTGATACATAAGGACCTCACAAAGTGCTGCTGATGTGCTGATGCGTGATGGCATCATTGCAATCGCGCGAGGAGTCTGATTCGGTGCAAGCCTCCTCCCATTGTCCTCGGCGGGATGATACATCCATCAGCCGGCTGCTGCAAGGCCCGGCTACTGCAAGGCCCGGCTGCTGGCGCTCAGGTTTGTTGGCGAGGTTCACAAGCTAAGCACAAGGACAAAATGACTTTCCATACCGTATTCACTAGACACGCTGTTCATCATCATCCGCCCATTTTCATAGTGATTCCGACTTTGACTCAGTATATCTATCTTATGTTTACTTCTTAGATCGTCTCTAGAATCGAAGCCTGTGATCTACCGCAACCATGGCGCCCCGAGTCATCCTTTACGGGTGAGTGAAGCTGCGCCCTCCCCACTGCCGACAATGCGTCATGCTCACCTCTCTGGCCATCTGTTCGTGTCCACTCCCTCGTTCAGCTACACCTTTTCACCCTACACGGTCAAGATCAGCACCCTCTTGCTGCTCAAGAATATTCCTTTCTCGCTCGTGACCGTGAAGCATGCGCCACCGCAACCGCACCTCCCGCGCCCCGAGCTGGACCTGCTCGGAGTGACGTACCGACGCATCCCCGTGCTCAGCATTGATGGCGATCTCTTCTTCGACTCTAACTTAATAGCCGAAGAGATCGAGCGCCGCTTTCCGCCGGGAATAGGAGAAGGCTACGTGTCTATCATTCCCGGGCCTTCGACCGGGGCTAGCTCCTTGTTCATGGCATCCATGAACGCTCTGTCCTCTCGTCTACTTGCCATCTGCGTCTCTCTGCTGCCCGAGTCTGCGCTATCCAACGAGCACTTTGTCAAAGACCGCGAGGCGATGACAGGGCGGTCCTTCAAGCCTGCTGAATTTGCCAGGGTTCACCCGATGCAGCTTGCGGCGCTTCGTGCCAACTTGGCTGAGATCGAGCGACAGGCAAAGCCCAATCGAAGCAGGTACATCCTCGGCACGTCCACGCCTTCCTACGCAGATATCGCACTGTGGTTCTCATTAGAATGGATATGGGCGCTGCACACAGGTGTGGTGAAGCAGAAGACCAACAGCGCCATCTCCAAGCAAGTCATCGCGACGTTGTCCGACACGCAGCGGTTCCCCTCGGCACTAGCTTGGTTAGGCAAGATGCGGACCACTGTTGCGTACGCCAAGGAAAATGCAGGTTGGGAAGCGAGCGCGCTCGCAGGCGAGTGCATTAAGGCCGAGGAAGCGGCGGAATTCATCAAGTCGGCACCCAAGCTGGCCTCGACCGAACCCGCATTCGTTTCATTCAACGATGAAGATCCACTTGTCGTGGCTGGATGGGTCAAGAAGGGAGCGCAAGTTAAGTGCACGCCGACCGATACGGGCAAGATTCCGCAACTTGGAAAACTTGTTGGTCTCACTTCGAGCCGGGCTACGCTCGAGCTGAGCTCTGGCGTTCATGCGCATTTCCCAAGAATTGACTACTCCCTCATAGCTAATTCGCCGTCAAAACTGTAGTAGAGACCTGCATGTGACACACATAAAGGGTTTGAAATGAGAGAAATGACCAGAAAAATCTTGTTATTCAGTATTCTGGACGCCAGAATCACATTCCATACGCTAGCGAGCAAGCCACTGTTGCGTCAGGTCATGGCGTAAAGGCCAGATGATATATCCTCGATGGGCGAAAAGTGACTGACGGAAAGCAGGGATACACAGTCGACTTACTGACAGATGACATAGATACGGAGGTATCGCTACGGCGTTTCGTTGGTCTATCATGTATGACGACGGTCGAGCAGATCCGACAAATGCCATTCTTCAACAGTGCCTTCGCATTACTTCGAAGTATAGCATAGCAATAGCCTTACCCGTCGCGCAATGTCCTTATAACATTACCTAATACTCAGCAATTCCATCATTCTATTCGCCAATAAATGATATCATCCTGACTCTCGACTAAAGTTATAGCGAAGCAACACCCTTGGCTCCCCAACGATGCAAGGGGAGACATATTTCTGCACACATGAGCTCACATACACCAATTTGTAACTAGGCAGCCGGCAGCGAAACAACCGCAAGAGAGACATACAAAGTGAGAAAATAGCAAGTGCAATCGACCATGCGGAGGATCGTTGCAGGAAGAGAAGGCGGTCGAAAGCCGGGAAAGTCGGGGGTTGGGGAAGACTTCACGGGCACTTCTTGCATTGTTCAGCCAATTCGCGCCCAACGAAGTAGTGGATGCCGTTTTGTAGCACGCAGCAAAAGTTGAAGCTTTTCTCCGGGAACATCGAAGTGAATGGCTGAACAATGATTCTCATTCGAAATGATAGGCCATCATGACAGTCATCTCAGCCCACAGACTGTAACTGTTAAGACTGGGACTTTTCACGAAGGGCATTTGAGTAGATGAAGCTCTTGAACGCTTCCTCTGCGGTGCGGAGCGAGAGGTTTGCAAGGACCGCATCGCCATCATAACTCAAATGACTGCATTGGCACCTCCACGGCTCCACTAGCCACCTGTTCTGCGCGCACGAAGAGCCAACCCTCGCACATGACATGCTCGAAGGCAACGGAACTACGGAATGAACATACATAGCCTTGTTGAAGACACGTGCTGTTACGAGTCTGATGACAGCCCGCTGAGCGCGTCTGAGACCTGCGTAGGGTCAGGCGCCCAAGGCGAGGGCTGCCTGTAATGCTATTTTGCCGGTCTGCGGAATAGGCTCTCCCCACAGCTCGCATCCGTGGGCGGTGCTCAACAAGGGCCGCAAAAGGGAGGGGGAAGCCCACGACTCCGCTCCTATGTAGTCCAGGCCACGACAGGCAAAACGAGTCACGTGATCATCACGCGCAGGGCTTCGTTTCCAACAGCGGACCTCAACAGGCACAGACCCTAACACAACGGTTTGGAACGGCCGTGGCGCGACCGCGCGCCAGGGCTTGGTGGGCAGGTATGCCTCACAAACACAGTGTTGACTGGTATAGTGAAAGATGGTGTCCAGTGAGTCCATTTTCGCCACCAAAGTCTCCTACGATTGCAATGCATTTTCTCATTGCCCATGTAGCCTGGGACTGCCGATGAGTGGGATCTCATCGGCGTCCAAAGTCGCAAATGTCAGATGCCAGAGCTGCCGTCTCGATTCGGGCCGTCCCGCGACCTGATGAATGCGCTCTGTTCGCGCGACCTGGACTGGAGATCAGACACGTCTGACAGCAGGCCCACAGCCTACCACTGTGGTGCGGACATCGGGGCAGCTTGGCTTAGCACTCGTTGATCAACTAAATGTACATGTGGACAGCAACTCGCAAGGCGGATCCGTTTCAGTGATTGTGCGGGCATGCGGTCGTGGTAGCCTTCTACATTGATTATGCTGAATGTTCACTCAGGCCTCAGCGCCTCATGCCTCAGGCTTCCTCCTGGTTCCCCAGGGCAGATGCTACTTCCAGCGATCATTGGCCGGCATCAATTGATCTTTTGTTGATTGTTCGGCCTGTTGAATTCAGCATGAAGAGTGCTCCCGCAGGCCAGATAGAGCCGCCAAGCATCTTCGCAACGCTTTTACATCGCATACTGATATGCGTCGCGCATCAACCCATCAACTCATTAACGCATCAACTCGGGCATCGCGTTGCAAGTATCGTCATCCACCAGCAAAAGGTGACAAAGGCACTCGGTGCTTGGTCATTTATTGTTGTTTGATGATGAAACGTCTCAAAGGAAACCGCTACTCACTTTCTCCTACCCACCCTTCTTTACCCCGACCATCACTCTTGGACCTCCATGGCATCGATGCTTCAATACGAGCTGAGAGGACGTCCTTGAGCCTTGGTTGCGCTCCTTCAGATTCTCACGATCTTCAAGCTGCATACGCTTCTTACCGATCTTTAACGCAAGTCAGGTGGTCCATCTTCTTTCCACATGCCTCATGGACGACACCTTGACAGCTCATCGGCTTGAGCACTGCCGCAAGCTCAACACAAAGCGCGTCCAACGAAGTCCAAAGCCCCTTTCTCCGGGAAATTCGCCTCGAATGCGTCTGCCGTTCTTCCTTTCGGTGCTCTTGTTGCTCGTCCTCGCCTCGCCAGGCCGAACGAAGACGTCGCCCTGGGTGCTAGCCAAATCGTCGCACGCGAACATCCCGCCTGCCCATGCTGCTGCACATCACCTGTTGGCACGCGAAGTCGAGCACCGCCTCGCTCTCAACAGAACCTCTACGAACGGCGCCCTTGTGAATGTCGTGCGCGCAGAGACGGAAGCACAATCAGAAAGCGATGATACCAAGCCAGATGAAGGTGTGCAAAGTGGCGGGCTGAGTGGGGGACGCATGGTTCCACGTCGACAGTCGGCATTCACAGCTGCAGCCGCAGCTGCAGCTGCAGCTCAGAACCAAGAGGGGGGTGGCGATGGAGGTGACGCAAACTCGAAGCCCGCTACAGGAAAGCCAGGCGCTTCGGTGAGCGATACAACACCACGGAAAGCTGTGCATCATCCCCAAGCCAAGGGAAGACCCCCAAGACATTTGAGCGACAGATCTAGAGTGATCGTAGCTAGAGCTAGGTCCAAGACCAGAGGCAAAACTGGCGCAAAATCCAAAACCCAGTCCAAGTCCAAGACAAAAGAGACTGAACATGCTCACGCCAAGTCACCTTCGCGACAGATGGCGAAAATCCCGCAACTAGCGCCTGTGCTGGGCGACCTATCGAGGTCCTCGAACATGCGCAAGTCGGGCTCTTCTGTCGCCAGCGACGGTGTGAGCAACGGCCTGCAGTACGAGCCAGACGCTGAAAGCGAGCAAATCGGCTCCATCATCTCGGACGTGATCGACGCCGTTGAGAGCGAGTCAGATGACATTGACGACACTGACGTCCCGACCGTGGGCACGCTGCGCTCAGGCGTCCGTTTCCTCTACCAGAACGACCTCGACTGGACACGCGCAATCAATCCCGCCAATCGTCAACCGGGCTACCTGCTTCTCACTGGCTCGATGAGCTTCGAAGATGCGGATAATGCCTGCCAAGCTCTTGGAGAGAATCTTGCGCTAGCGCCGATCGCTTCTCTTGACGAGGGCCTGCGCAGACAGCTCACCTATCTTAGCTCTGAGGGGTTCTATACAGAAGGGCAGACCTTCTGGGCAGAGGGCGGCGCCATCGTCTTTTCCAAGCAACAAACGCTGTCTTTCATTCCTCTCGACGGTCCTGGCAGCGTGACGGGCGACAATGGAGACGAACCAGATTTGCCGGCCATCTGCACGCAGACAGCCCCTTTGAGCACTGCCGAGCTGACTGACAACAGCGATCAATGGCAATTGGGTGCGCGCAGTGGCCAGCTCTCGGTCTTAGGGTGAGCCGTGTGGTGCTAGACTCACATCGATTGCACTAGCACTGACCTCACTTCACCTGCTGAACCTGCCCCCAGCTTCCGCGACGCCCTTTCGTTCCGCTTCGGTTCTGTCCCTTACGCGGACACCCCGCGGCGCTTTGAACGGTCATCGCCACTCAGCAAGCGCAGTGGTACGATCCAGGCCATTTCCAACGATGCTGCTCTTGCATGTCCGCAGTACAATGGCGGAAATTGGGACGAGGACGGCTGCCTTGTCGCCAACATTGCGACTACCTGGTTGCCGAGTCCGCGGGAGCAAGCACTTGGCAAGGGCTTGCGACCGGTCTTCATTTTCATCCATGGAGGCGGTTTCCGAACGGGATCGGGTTTGGACCCAACTTTTGCTGGCGGCAACATGGCCTCGCGTTCCGACATTGTCGTCATCACCCCCAACTATCGTCTCGGCACGCTCGGCTGGTTGGCGCTCGCAGATTCCGATAAAGTTCCAGGTAACTTTGGACTTGGCGACATCATCTCATTGCTGAAATGGGTACAGCAACACGCACACTCTTTCGGAGGTGATCCCCATCGCGTCACAGTTGCAGGGCAGAGCTCTGGCGCTCAGCTCGTGCAGTTACTTTTACGGAGCCCTGCGGCCAAGGGTCTTTTCCACCGCGCAATTGTCCAGTCAGGACGTCCATATGACCGCGCGAACCAGCGGCAAGAAATTTCAACGGCTGGCAAGACGCAAGGTAGCCCGGTCGTTCGTGAACTTGGCTGCAATCCAGACGCCGACGACGTGCTCGACTGTTTGCGTGCCCTGCCGCCTGCAAGATTTCTCAGGGGACGGACAATGTCATCCCCCGTCGTTGACAATGACTTGATTGACGACGCTCAGCTCGATCTCAGCCCGCCCGGATCCGCCAGCGGCTTCGTCAACCGCGTGCCGGTCATGCAAGGATATATGCGCGACGAATTGGCGTCTCTCGGCTCCGTCCCTCCGGTGACTGCGCTTGATCTCGCTACGGCCCTCAAGGACGCTGGTATTAGCAAAGGGAATCGGTCCATCGTTCTAGATCATCCTCAGGATTTTAAGCTTGACCTCTTGGAAAAGGGGGCTCAAGGCCTCGCCGTCGAGGTTGCGACGGACATTCTGTCCATCAGTCGATGCGGGCAAGAGGCTTCGCTCCATACTATGGCGACCAACAATGTTTTCCCTGCTCTTTACGGCTACGTCTTTGACTCCAAGTCGTATCAAATCGACTGGGATCCGCATTTGGTGTGCTCAGGCAGTAGCGATCTGGCCCAGCTGGGCTACCATTGTCATAGCGGCGACCTTTTCCCTGTCTTTGCGACACTTTATTACTGGCAGAAGCCCTACCGGGTTGGGGACCTCAACTGGATCCGCGGTATCACAGATCAATGGGCAAGCTTTATCCGCTCTGCGAACCCGAGCCCCTCAAAGTCGTACCTGGCTGCCCGAGGCTACGATCCGCCAGCCGGCATTCCTTGGGCGCCCATGCGGCCGTCTTCGCAAAACATCATCAGCCTCGGACAGGTCCAGCAGCTCAAAGCATTGGACCAGTTTGCGAGCCAATGCAATGTACTCAATCGGCCTCTGACCTACATATCCTCCCAGTCGCGCTAGAAATGTATTGATGTCATGTTGCTTTCTTGCAACCGAACCCGCATGTATCTATTGCAATGATGTACAATGTAAGACTTTGATGTTCGTTAGTGTGATTGTCCCCTTGTCATGCTGTCCATAGTGTCATTGCCCCTCGAATGGAGCGTAACCAATGTGAATTATCACCACTTGGATCTTCATAGATGTACGTGCGTAGTGGCTATGCCAAAGAGAACGACATGAGCCTTCTAATAAATGATTAGATAACGAGACCAGCGCAGCTCTTCGACTTACCGTGTGGATTGCAAATGCACGCTGGCCCTTTGCCTCAACCAATGTCACCGTATTCTGGGTTGCGCTATGCTTGCGTTGCGAATCTGCTTGAGGGACCGTAATACCGGGACCTTCTGCGTTGGATGTGGGCGGACAAAGGATGATCTCACTCTTCACCTTGAGAGCAGCAGCACTTTCTTTTACGCATAAAAGTCGCGGAAAGCTCGTGAGGACAAGCTGACGCCGTTTGCTGAAAATTTGCCCAGCTCCAGCTTTTCTTTGAATGACTGGAGCAGAAAGCAGAAGGCTTTCGCGGGGCAGCAGCAACGCGCTCCAATTGCTGCACTGTCGCGGCATTGGTGGGATGCCTTGACTAAGCCGATGAAGTAGCCGGCCAGGCATGTTTACTTGCTCGTCCGAAGGACCTTCGGGAGGCATGTCTGCACTTGAAGAGCTTGACTGCATGGATAGGGTAGATCGCTTGTGAGGGAGGTCCGGTTGTTTCGTCCCTGCCCCTCTTGGAAGCATCTCGGCAGACCGAGAGGCTTTCTCGGACGAATGCGAAGGGGATCCACTCGGTGGGTCTCCAGAGTCGTCAGAAGCATCAGCATCCTCTGCAGTGCTATGCAGCGAGTTCTCCTTGGGTGAAGTGAGAGAAGCTTGCTGAAAGTCTGGCGCCAATCCATCGCTTTCATCCTCCGAGAAGTCGAAAGTCGCCGGTTCCGGCGCTGGTGGGCGAACATACAAGCCGACTTTGAGCTCAGGGGCTTGCTTCGTCCAAATCTGGGTGAAGTCTTCTTGTTCGAAGAATGCGTGGTCTCGCATCGTCTGCAAGTCACCAGGTGACGCACCCAGCCGCTGCACAGGATCCAGCACCAACAGCTTTTCAATCAACTCCTTGGCTAGGGTGGGAAAGGTGTCCGGAAATTCGAAGTCGCGTTTGAGGATCTTTTGGAACGTCTGGTACTCATTGACGCCTTTGAATGGTGGCCTTCCAGCAAGCATCTGGTAGAGCACGCACCCAAAGGCCCACCAATCCGAGCTCCGTGTAGCAGCCTTGTCCGTTAGGAGCTCGGGACTGACATACTCGGCGGTCCCTACAAAGCTGCTCGCGCGCTCGTCTTCTAATGGCTCGCCATCAGCACCTTTCGAGAGAATCTTTGCCGAGCCAAAATCGGTGATGCGAATACGCATTTTCGAATCGAGCAAGATGTTTTCCGGCTTGATGTCTCTGTGCAAAATACCTGCTTTGTGTATGCCGTCAATGGTATCAAGTAGCTGGGCGCCGTAATAACGCGCACAGGTCTCATCGAGAGAGCCAAGCTTTTTGATGAAAGAGAGGAGCTCGCCATTCTCCGCCAGCTCAAGGACAAAGTCTGTTGATGGGCAAGTCGTGTCAGCTGCATGCCTGCTTTCGTGCGTTTTTGAAGACCTCACAAAGACTATCCCGATCCTGGAAAGTCCAAAAAAGAGTGACTACTCCGGGAAGCTTAATGAGCAGGCTCAATGCCTCCTTTTCAACGCCGACATATTTCTGCTTTTTCTGCTTCAGGATGTGAACTTTATCGAGCACCTTTATCGCATAAACTTTCTTGCCTTCTCTTGAGCTCGATCGTTCAGAACGTTGTACCCCAGCAATGGCCTGTGCCGCCGAGGACGATGTTAGGCGCTCATGGTCGTTTTCTTGGCCCTTGCGACGGTTGGAAAGAAGATCCCAGGCTTGGATTACGGTTGAGTACGATCCTTCGCCTAGCACTTCGCCGAAGTCAAAGTCTTGTGGGCCGCGGGTGGACCGGCCGGACGACGAAGCAGGGTGAGTCGGCGCTGGAGCTGTCGTAGAATTCTCACCGGATGTAGCATTGGAAAGCGCCTTGTCACTGACAGCACTAATCCCACTAACAACGCTTATCGGTCGAACAAATGGACTGTAATTTGATAAGGTCGTCCCAGCTGGTGAGGTCGTAATCGCCGCTCCAACGGAGCCGACGGGTGGCATCAATTGATGGCTCGGCGATTGAGAAAATGCTGTACTCAATCCACCTGTGGAAGCCTCGCGCGACATGGCCAGGGGAATCACACCGATCGAACCCGCATCTGATAACCTTGGACTTCGGCCTCCTATATCTTCTTGTTTAGCCAATCGAGGCAACGTGTCCCTTTCCAAGGCCGCAGAGTTACGGCTCCCTGCACTGCGAATGCTCCGAACACTCTCAACAGTAGCCGCGCGTAAGAATGGCGGCCGCTTTGATGAGCTGGCCGAGCTCGAAGCGCGGTCGCGTTGCGCAGGGGCCATGGTCAGGTGCTGAACAGGAGACGACGACATTTGACGCAAGTGGGAATGGCCAAATGGAGCACCGACGGCCATCTGATCGGACTCAGCAGTAACAGCGGCCATATGGTCGGCCACTATCGTCGTCAGAGATGATGAGCTAATTGACTGCTGAGCATTGGTGCTGGAAGGGGGGAAAGCAGCTCCGTTCGCGGTGAACATTGTAACAGAATCCTCTGGAGCTGATGCGACGGCAACACGTTCAGGCTGCATTGCTGAAATCTCTTCGACTGGGTCTTCGAGCTTTGCGATACCCGTCTGAGCCTCGAACTTCACCTGCTCTGCCGGAGTCCGCTTGCGCAGAAGAGGACCACTTGCGAAGTCCCCTGTTGCAGTTACGGCCGCTGTACTGATGATGGTACCTAGACTTGAGGAGGCTGGTGTCTCCCGAGGGGGCAACACGAACGAATGTGTGAAGCGTGTCGGTGTCCGCAGTAAATTGTCTACCTCTAGATCGGCAGCATCATCATCTACCACTGGTATGCCGGCGTCCTTCATGATTTCCACAGCAGTAGTCACGCGCCAAGTCGCCTCTTGCAAAGTCATGATGTGGTCAACGCTAGCTGAGTTGATAAGCACTGGCCTCCGCGGGATGAATGCATGAGAGTCTTCCACAGCATTCGCGGATTCATCTGAGCGACCGCTGGTTTGACCTGGGCCAGACAAGGAATCCACTGACAATGACACCGCATGGATGGATTGAAGATCCAACAGCGGCAATTTTGGAACAAGCAGCGGCGCGTTTGTCACAGAGCTGGTTATGAGAGGGGGTGAAATCGGGCTTTCGCTGACTGGCATTGTTGGAAGACCATTGCCTTGCGGAAAATCCTGCGAGGAGGCAGCGGCATCGAGCAAACCTGCGTACGCTGCAGCTGGTCCAGCATCTCGTAGCGGTAAAGTCGTGAGCGGTTTGATGCCTAGCCTCTCAGCTCCTCGCACCAGCTTGGACCGGAGGCTGCTCGTTGAAGCAATGCGGCCAGGTTTCCCGGGTACTGCTAAGCCTGGGGCATTCCTGTAAAGCCAGTCATGCTGAGTAGCCTTGGGAAGCAGTCGCGGTCGAGCATTCGATGCTGTCAGAGAACCACCAACGGCAGCGGCACTAGGCGGCAAAATCTTCGAAATGGGTCCGCAAGCATCTGTCCCTGGCATTTGCACCATTTCGGATGCGCTCGAAAAGTTGTTGTACACTTCCCCATCTGATCCCGCCAGTGGTGCTGACATGGGTGCCAAGGGCAACCCTGCTGAGCCCAAGCCATCCCATCCAGCGCCTGCATGACCTCTGCTATATCCTGCTCTGACATTGCCTAGCGGTGCCTGTCTGAAGGGCACTGCCTCTAGGCTGCTCGTGGAGGTCACGCTGCTGACGCTGCTGACTGATTTGGCGCGACCAAGGCTTGATGAACCTTCGCTAAGGTTACCACTATCGTTATGATGAATTGAGATGTTCCCACTTGGTTGGCTGTATGGGGCAGATAGTGAGCCCGTCAGAGATGGCGCATACTGCAGTGATTCCGCTGATGGTGGTTCAGAATCCTCGCTGAAGGGAGATCGCAAGGTGCTACTTTGAAGTGAGCCTGGTTGTTGCTGGTGTTGATACTGTTGCTGAACGAAACGATCTGCCAAGCTCAACGTACCAAAGCCCATCGCTGTAGGACTTGACACTCCTGGCGGAGAGGTTTGAACAGTTACGGAAGTTCTGAACCCCGCGTTACTCCCGTGTCGCGAAGAAGGCAATGACCAGCCTGAGCTATTGCCACCGCCATCGCTCTCGGAGGCCGATGCCGAAGCATAGATGGAGGACGTTGCTGACTGCGAATGTGGTGGCGTTCTACCAGACGCCCTTCGCCGACCATCTGCTTCGGATGCAGCTCGAGAGAGCAACCCTGATCGAATACGAGAGGATGTCTGTCGTTCGAGATCACGCGGAGTGCCATCACCTGACCCGGACTGAGGCGAGGCTCGCTGTGTCGTAGAGCATACAGAAAGATTTTGAATCTGCTCTTGTCGCAGAAACACCTCGTCCTGAGCTGTGAGACTGCCGGTGTCGCCATCGTTGGCAGAGAAGGGCCCACCACTTACGAGAGGCACAGCTGGATGGTCCATCGCAAACGAAGATCCTTGGATGCAGTCCGAGCTGGAGCATGCGTTGCAGCTCGATGGCCTCCAGATTCGATATGTCACTCCCCTGTTCGAAGGATCTTGCACCTTTGTTATAGCAGTACTTCGCTTCAGCTCTCAAAGTGGTGCTGCTTTACAGACACGTCAAACGTTGCCGCTGATGCTGGCAGCAGCGACGAACGCTCCCAGCCGGCGAGCATTGTTTGCCTGAGATCGGGTGCGCTTTTCATGCCCAGCGACAAGCGCACTTGATGCACCGAGCAAGGGCTGCGAAGATTTCCCGAATGGAGTGTTGCATTACACCATGTTGGAAAGGGGATGAGCTCCAATGATCAGTCAACGAATTGTTGAGATGCCGAAACAACACGTCACCGCCAGAAGCCGCGCGACCGCGCAAATCCACAGTGCAGATCCATTAATGCACACATACCTTGACACGCTCGTCCTCACACGAAGCTACTGGACACTGTTATCGTGTACAACCAAGACAAAACTGCATTGAAAGGCACCCCCTTGGGCTGCTTCCGCCTGCTGGTGTGCGGCAGAACTTGGCAAGATGGGAGACTCAAAGGGACCCGCTTTCTCATCGGCGCTCATGGTGAGTGCTCATCACGCCAAGTTCGTTCTGCTGTCCTCATGCAATGGAGTACTCACTGTCATGCTTGCATGCAGGCAGGTGCATGCTCTGGCCTGTCTGTCGATCTGCTTTTCTAGTAAGAATTAATCAAGCTTGTGCCGTCAATCCATGCTCATTCTCACGTCTTCGACCTTTCTGCTTGGCGCTCCTTTCGTTTACAACCCGACTTCCAGCCCGATCGACACCATCAAGACGCGTCTGCAAGCGTCGCAAGGCTTCCTCGCAGCTGGTGGCTTTTCCGGTATCTACAAAGGACTTGGTAGCGTAGCAGTCGGCAGCGCACCCGGCGCAGCGACCTTCTTCGTGACATATGAGACACTCAAGCCTGTTCTTCGTGACATGTTCCCATCCGTCTTTCGGGTGCCTTCAGCAATATCTGGCAACGATGGGAGCATCATGGGCCGATGGGCAGCACCTATTTTGCATATGGCTTCGGCAAGCATGGCTGAGACAGCAGCTTGCCTGATAAGGGTACCGACGGAAGTGATCAAATCGCGTCAGCAGACACTTTCGTACGGGTCGACCGTATCTACTTGGGAGGCTTTCCGAACCGTCGGGCGCGAATCAGGACTGAGAGGATATTATCGCGGCTTTGCAAGCACAGTTGGCCGCGAGGTAAGCAGAACCAAGGAAGCAACGGAATGCGAGCCTCTCGTTGATCACTGTACAATGGATGCTCTCAGATCCCTTTCACCTGCATTCAATTTCCACTCTACGAGAGCTTCAAACTACACTTTACCAACCGTCGGCGAGGACGGCGGCGATACGAACAGAATCCTATGCAAAATCAAGATTCACGTGGAGACCTGACAGGCTTCGAGGTTGCCCTTTCTGGAAGCGCGGCTGGAGCAATTGCGGCAGCACTGACAACGCCGCTTGACGTCGCCAAGACAAGGATCATGTTGCACAAGGTATGTCCTGTGCAAACATTGATCATCAACAAAAGAATGAGTATTCTGATCCTTTTGTGCAAATAGCAGGATACTACTTCAGCAACGTCCCATCCGCTTGCAGATGTGAACAAAAAGATCGTTCCTACACTAAAGCACATCATGAAAATTGAAGGTCCAGGCGCATTGTTCAGAGGTATCGTCCCACGGACGCTCTGGATCGGCCTGGGTGGCGCTGTGTTCTTGGGCACGTTCGAGCTTGGCCTTTCCGTATTAGAGCCTCCGTCTGATCGGCCCGACCATCTATGAGGCATGGCAGGGCAGGGCAATCCTCGCGACGCTTTCGATTGAGTAATAGACATGCATGTATAGTAGATCAAACTTGCTAGTTTCCATCCATAAAAAGCTCACGAAATAAAGCCGATGCTGGGAGGGTGTGTGTACATTGAAGGATACCAGGTACTGATTGGTAACCAAAATACGATCAAAGATGCTCAGCGCCCATGGGAACCTTGAATTGCGCGTCTGCAAAGAGAAGTCGAGAACAATCGGGAGATCACGTAGCTGCTGACTTTGCATTGTTGTTGCTGTTTGCGAATGAAGCTGATGCAGAGCGGAAATGCGAAATGCCATTTGGTGATGGTGTCCAGGATGTCGTCGGAAGACTAAAGTTTGGACGAGATGGGGTATGAATGTTGAGGTCCGTGTTCACATGCCGCGGTGAAGGAGGCGGATGTGGGCGGATGCGCGTGTCAATTTCGGTGATCGAACGCCGAAGGCCACCAGGGGATGGAGTCGATCGGGAAAGCGGTGGCTGGCAGGCGAACGAACTGACGGAGATGATGCTGTCACGTTTGATGTTTTCCTTGGACGCGATCCATTCGTGAAGCGACAAAGGTGGGCACCAGGCCCGGTCTCTATACTTCTGAATCCAGAAGCTCTGATCGCTGCGGCTGCAGACGGCGGTCTCTGGCCGCGAGTGCTCCCAGTAGGCATTGGCTTTCAGGTTGCCCCAACGGCTCGCGGCTTCGATCTGTTCTTCGGTCCAGTCGTCAAGATCGACGCTCTTGACTTTGGAGACTTGCACACCCAGACTGCGATGTACACCGGAGCAGGCGATGCAGATAAAAATGCAGCAGGGCTGTCCGCCGAGGGCCCACGACGCCCAACGTGGCTCTACAAGCACAAAGACATTGTGGCCCAACGTTTAGCATCCCCCCTATCTCCTGTACCAGTCTGGAATCACACTCACCTTTTGTTCGGCAATCAGCGCAGATGGAATTCTCTGCGCGGCGCGCAATTTCACTGATCTCTGCAGCCCGGGCCTCCTTGCTGCGTCCAGTAGCAGCAGCGATTCGGGGACTAGGCGCGACAGCCCCGACGCTCACGACGCTTACACCGACACCGTGGCCAGACGACCGTCGCTTCGCGGCATCAAAGCCATAGCTGCTGTGCACCATTTCTTCGATGCGCCGGTCAAATTCGGCATCCATGTCAGAGCCGGCGGAAAGCCCGCTTTCGCTGATTTCCCTGGATACCCGTTTGGTGCTGATGTTTGGCACGTAGCCCGAGACGGGTGTCTTGTTCGAAATCCCAGCTAAGTAGAGCTTGTCTACACCGTCAGCATTGGTGGGCGCATTTGACTCGCTGACCATCGACAACACGCGGCTGTCACGCTTGCTGCGGAGTCCAGCCGCAGCATCAGAGCCCCATTGAAGGAGACGCGCGGCACCGCCGCCAGGGTTGGTGAGATCAGTCAAGCTCTGACTGAAAGCTTTAGAAGATGCAATCGACTCGGCCGGTCGGTCGCGGCCGAATTCGTCGCCTATCATTGGTTGGATTGCTTCGCCATTTGCGCTCCAGCGCTGACTTGACCGAACGACCTTGTCCACCTGACGAACACTACTTGTGCCGTTGATCAAACTTTCAATCGCCCGGCTGATTGCGGTCATCCACTCTTTCAACGCTGCCTCATCTGCTGTTTGAAAGAATCTGCGCGAATCACGAGTCACAACTTCGAACGTGAACCTTCGATCCAATCCACGAGCTTCGCGCACGGTGGCAAAACGCAGGTCGATGATTGGTGCCGAGGGCTCGAGTACTTTAGCGTCTTTCCAATCTGCATATTCGCCGAGGTGTCCAGAGCCAGAAAGGACCACCCAGGCCTCGTGCCAATGATAAGCGCGTGCAACACTGCGAGGCATATCACCTCCACCGACGCTGGTAGGCTTTGAGACCCATAGCACACCTTGCTTTTTACGATCTTTGCCAGTCTGAATGGACGGTAAACGGCTTGGGGCTCGCGCAGATTGATTCGACGTGCCGCCACTGCGAGCAGACGAAGCCTCGGAAGTTGTGGCGCCAGTGGAGATGCCAAGACCGAGGGAAGGAGAGTGCCTGGTGGTACTGCCATCATCCGTTGATGTGCATCGTCCAACAAACAGACGCCGACGAGCTTCCAGATCGTACAGAGACGGTCGCTGGGCATGCATGCTGATGGAACGTCGTGTGAGCGTGGGCGATGAATCCATCGTCGCCCCTGCAAAGCGTTCCGTCGCGTCCTCATGTGCTGCAGCTGCAGCCCCAAAGGTCTCACCATCATGGCTGTGTCGCTGTGATGTTGACTGCCTCAGGGGAGTCTGCATAATGACTGGACTGCTAGGGCTGAACGGAAGGACGCTACCTCCAGGTGACATGGCATCCTCTCGATTTCGCCAGCGACCGAGCGCCTGCGCCATGGGCGAAACCATTGATGGTAGCGACGCCGTGACAGGTGCCTGCTGTTGCGAAAGGCTCGTCGCGGAAACGTGGGCTGCGTTATTGCTGCTGATGCTGAGTTTTGTCGAGACTTTGCGACGGACTTTCGCTAGAGGTCGAACCCCCGACGACGGCGAAGCGGTAAGTTCTTTTGAAAACGACGCGTCTACTGCGTGCTGCTGTTTACCGGTATTACCGCCCCCGCTAGTCGAGATGCCGAGTGTCGTGAGCAGACTCTTGATGCGCTGCCCCGTGGAACGAACAGGTTCGATACCCGTTCGCTCGCCCACCTCCGCAATCCCTGCCTTAGTCAGAGTCTCCAAGCTGGAGACCTGCCCATCCAGCTCGGCGAGGCGGAGGAAGACCTGCTCCTCCATCAAGTCGGCCTGGGTCGTGGTGAACTTGCTGCCTGCATGCAAGGATGTTAGTGTTGTCCTCGCCGATTCAGTTGGCCAGGTTGCACCCCACGTAGTGCCGGGACTCTCAGCGCACCAAGCCGCAAGGCTCATGACGTCCTTGAACAGCTCCAGCTCCGCCTTACCACCGTGCAACCTAGACATGACTGCAAACAATTCGACGCGCGCCCTGGCGAAGCTGAGATGGCGCAATAGCTGCTTTTCAGAGGACACGTCGACCTTGCTGCTGTGGCTACTGTTGCTGCCGCTGGTACTGCGAACAATGCTTTGCGCGTCGGCAAGAACACTCTGGCTGGTAGTGGGGGGTGGCAGGCCGCTGAGTGCGGCAACATGGGAGCTGCTGGTGCTGCGTGAGGACATCCACTTCTGCATGGAGGCGTAGTATGCCTTGCTCTCCGCATCGAACACCTTGACCTGCTCCTGTGCGCTGCGGCATAGGTCCAGCAGGCGCTGCACGGGGATTTCGACGTATCGGTCGAGCATATCCATGCGCTCCTTCTCTCTCGCCGTGTCCTTTTGGCGAGTAGGATCGAGCAAGATGAGCTTGAGTTGCCCAAGCGTGTTGGGTGCGAGCGAAGCGAGCTCGTCGAACGCCGCGGCCATCTGCAGATCGGCATGCTGCGCCGCAAGCAATTGCGTACGTGTGTCCTGCCACACGCGCAGCAGCGCCTTACAAGCCTTCTTGACACTCGCCGTGCGCTTCTCCAGACCTGCAACCGCCGCGCGAAAGACGGGCGAATCCTCTTCAGCATCTTCTAGCGCAATGTCCATGCGGTTGATGTCTAGATGCGCGGAACGAACGCCACTGATTGCCTCTCGCATCGCTGCCACAGAGGAGCCAGTGCCGGCTGTGATGTCTGTGGCTGCATCCACATGCAACTCTGCCACATCGCTGGTCGAAGAACGAGAAGGAAAGGGCCGGAGCTCAAGCGTACCGTTCGACCTGGGCGACACTCTGGCCCATTGGCTCCGCCTTTGACCGCGTGCCAGCAATGGCGACTGCTGTATGTCCCCTGCACTTGAGGACAGATGCTGCTGTTTGGCCAGGCCCGGTGAGCCGTCAAACAGCCCGTCGGGATTCTGGAGCGCTGCGACGATCGAGGGCGCATCAGGGCCGAGTGAAGCGTGCAGAGTCCGCGGAGAGGCCGAACTGCGCGTCCGCCTTCCTGCCGGCGTTGACACAGCTACTGATGGCGCTGATACTGCTGCTGTTGTTGATGACGATAGAATCCCAGGCCCGATCAAGCCAGATGGCGGTGCGGGAATTGACACTGATGTCATCGCAGTGGGCGGCAATAAGCGAACTTGAGCAGGGCTCGGGATAACAGCCCAAAAATGGAAGTAAGAGAGAACCGAGATTTTGCCACTTGGGGAGACTTCAATGAACTGAGCACAAACCAAAATGTATAGGTCAGCGAATCCACTCTATCCCCCTTTTCGTGTCCTAACTTTGACCCACAGCACAAGCCAATTTCGTTCCTGAAGCTGGTGAGAAGAGTGGTGAGCCATCTTGTTCTCGATCCGCATCGCCGCCCGCGCGATCAGAAGTGGAAGCGTGCGGAGACCAGCACCACTCGAAGTCATGGTCTTTCGCAACGCCGACGCCGGCGCTGACACCAACGCTGCCAACGTGATACTGCACGACGACATCTTTGCGCCACACGCCTGCGGCACACGCATGCTCATCCGAGTTGAACACATTCGAATAAAATGCCGTCGTCGATGTCGAAGAAGGCGCTGCTGCTGCGGATACGAGGATATCATAGAGCCGCTGCGCCGACTCGGCGCACAGGAAGACGACCCGCCCTTGACCCTGTGCCTGGCCTTGCGCATACCCTTGTGCACTCAAGCGCAATCGAAAACTCAACCGAAGCAGATGCTGAATATATGCGCCTCCATGCTCTGCGCTGCCACTCACAGCCGGGGTGCCAGTGCTACCGCACCCGTGCCCTGCGCGCCGCCAGAGCTCGAGCGCTGCGTGCGTCGGCGGGCTGATCTTGAGCAGCAGACGTGAAGGGTCGAAGGGTCTCTTTGAGGATGTGCTGTTCGGGTCTCCCTTGGCAAGGCCATTGCTCTGATTTCCCCTGTGCTTGCCAGCGCTGTTGACACTGCGCAGCGTGACGGGTGCCTCGGAATCGACGAGGAATTCGATCGGCGGCTCATTCGACGCTTGCTCCTCTGCGACTCCATCCAGAACCCCGCCCGGCACATACGCACCAGCAGCACCACCAACAGTGACACCACGGCGACACGCAAAGTCGAGCGGCACCTCGGGGTCCATCAGACGTCCTTCGCGGCAGCCGTATGTCATGCTCTGCGGGCGCACCGTAACCTGTGCGATGGCGCTGACGCGTCGTGCGAGTGTCCCGTCGATGCTGCGCCCGGCCAAGAGCATCTGACCCGCGCTAGCTGCCGTCGTCGGAAGTTGTGGCGATGATGGAATTGAGAGTGATGAGGAGGAGGAAGGTTGCTGATGTTTGCTTCCCCTCGTCCCACTACTTCCAGCACTGCCTGGATGGAAGCCATTCACATGTCCATTGACTGCGCCAGCAACCTCATTAGGACTACTGCTAGTGCTAGCCCCATGCAACTGCGCCTGCACCTGCATCTGTAGTGCGTTAGCCTTATCGTTCATCGTACCCGCAGCGCCGCGCGCCGCGCGGCCCATCTCGGCCCAGACATCCTTCGGTTTCGCACCAATGTCGATGCTTATAGTGCGTTTGCATAAGCGGCTCTGTTGCTGTGGCGTCTGTTGGTGACTCTGCGTTTGTTGTTCTTGCTGCTGTTCATGCTGTTGCTGCCCCAGCAGTGTGCGCCTCGTGACCTTCTCGTGTGCTGCTGTTGCTGCTGCGGAGGATGAAGACCTAGTTGCAGAAAGGGCCTGTTCTCCAGCGCCAGGAGCCGTAGACGCGAAGGAGGAAGAGGACAATGTCGACGACGGGCCTGTCGCATGCGTCGAGTTGCGCCAGCTTGCTCTCGAAACAGCGCTTGGACTATTGAGGAATGATGTTGTCCCCGCCGTTGTCGACGAAGGTGGGGGTAACGGTGGTACTGATGTTGTTCCCGAAACCGCATTAATATGCTCGGAATCTGCATACGACGCATCAGCCGAAAACACAGTCGAGTAGCTGATGGCGAGGGAGAGCACATTAAGGCGGCGTGGATCAAGCAGGTAGATTGAGTGGCCGGGCACATTGAAGGGCGCCGAGGATATTGTTGGCGTCGACATGGATTGTGCATTTGCTTGCGCTTGTGTGCTCAGGGTCGACAACGATGAAGCTGCCGTTAATGGTCCTCCTGGCCCCATCTCTGCGCGGTCTGGCAGAATATGAGTGGAGGACGCGGTCGATGCTAGCATGATGCCAAGCAAAAGCGGAGGAAACGAGGATGCTGCTCAACGCAGATCAGAAGATCCATCTACACGTTGATCTGGGACCCGGGTCAAGGATTCAAGTCGCAAGGAAAGGCAAGCAGGAGAAAGTGGGGTGAAGAGCTGCTTGCGATGATCATCGTCATGGACACCCTCGACACACGCCGTCGTCGCAGCCACGAGCTGAGAAGCAGTGTCACAGAGGGGCCAAGCACGAGAACGATGTTCGTTGCCGTCTTCGTCCTCGTTCTCCTTCTACGCAGTTCGAGAGAATGGGCGCTGGGAGCGATAGAGATGCTGTATCAGGGGGCCGTGCGGGGGGGTGGCATAAGTGCGCTGGTTGTTGTATCTCGCGTGCTGAAGACTGACGAGCGATGTCGACTCTTCGCCACAGATCAAGGCAATGCGTGGAAACTGCCACAGTGCCGCCAACACTCCCGACTGATCGGAGACTTGACTGCCACACACAGGGGTCCCGCCTCCCGGGGGAAGACGGGGCGGAGGTGCACAACTATGTAAGCATTTACATAATCACTGCTGCAGGCTCTGCCCATTGCTGAGTGCGGACGCTGTCTGTGCTCCACCACATACTCTCGAGTACCACAGCAACAGCAGGCAGTCTTCGTCGTTCAACCTCATATGGCCCTCGATTCTCCGCATCTCAGCTATGTACAGAGCAGGACGTACGTCTTCTTGCAAGCATCGCCAGGCGCCAGCACCGTCTCCACGGTCCAAGGTTGCCACTGCTCATTACAGCGCTTCATGGCCTTACCAATTATGCACATACGGTATAACTTATGGGCCTGTGACCACAATCAGTGAACGAGAAGCGCAAGAAACAGCTCTTTAATGACGCTAGCTGTATTTTGTGGGCCCACATAACATCACATCTATACGTTGAAGCATAACCGAAAAAGCTAATGTACGACACCCCCTCAATCCGGCAAGGAGAACCAGGGACGTCCCAACCTTGGCTCTTTTTCTCAGAATGAGGTGGACAGGACGTAGACGTCCGCAATGCAGATGACCCCAAAGACTGCCCATGCCAGCGTTCGGATGACCCAGCCATTGTGAAAGTATGCGTATCGCTTGGGCGGAGAGATTGGCGCCACCGACGTTGATGATAAGGGTGCGGCCCCCACTGCTGCTGCTGTCAGCGGAGATGCGACGGTGCACAGGCCGGTTCTCTCCACGTGCCCATGTGCATTGTGTTGGTTCTGAAGCTCTTGAGCTTGGAATCCCTGCTGCCGCTGCTGTCTAAGCTGATCATCACCGTTCGATGCGAACGCGGATGGTGCCCCGCCGTCCAGTATAGTGTCCTTGTTGCCTTCTTCTGCGTACCTGTGCAGAGACAACGAAGGAATTTGATAGGATTGCGACTGTGATTGAAAGTCAGCTCGACCTTGGCTCTCAAAAGCAGAGGTAGACGCAGACGGAGTCGGCACGTGGGAAGCAGCCACCTCGTTGACCTTCATGACGCGCTTTAAGCCCGTAAGCACGAGCAACGGCAGCGTGACGAATGGCAGCGCCATCGAAAGGGCGACTTGCGATGCGACCAACTGTTTGTCGTGCGTCGTTGAATCATAACAGGATTCGAGTCCATGACAAAAGGCAGAACAACGAAACCAATGAAAAACTTCGCGTCAGAGGTCAAGCGCATATTTGGAATGCAAGTCCAGCTGGACTCACCATCTGATCGAGCCCGCCTCTGCCAACAGCAGAAGCGACCGCCAAGCTGGGGATCATGGCGAGCAAGCGCGTGATCAGGCGACGCATAAACGGGCTGATGCGCCACTGGATGAAGCCCTCGCTGATGATCTGCCCGCTGAGCGTGACGGTGATGCTGGCGCTCTGCGCGCTGGCAAGCAGCGCAATCGCAAATAGCACCGCCGAGCCGCGCCCAACGTACGCCTGCAGCAGGTTAAATGCGTCGAACAAGTCCCCAATGTCGCTGTCCGCCCCGGTTCCTGCTGCGCCAGAGCCGGCCCTCTGCCCGTGGTAGAAGGCCGCGCCGGCCACGATGAGGATCAGACTGTTGATGACGAGCGCAAAGCAGAACAGAGAGAGGATGATGTCCACCGTTGCGTGCGGCAGATGGATGCGGATCAGATCGAGCGAGAGACGGTGCACAACAGGACTGCTTTGCTTGCGGGGTGTGTAGCCGCCCGATGGGCTGCAAGGCGCAGAAGCGGACGCAAGCGCAGAAGTAGGGTGTGCCTTGCAATCGTCCTCTCCATTCGCGCCGACATTCGCTGTCTCAATTTCGCCATCGGTGGCGGCGCTGGTAGGCGTACGAAAGAGGCGCAGACTGATGGACGGGAATAGCTTTGTCATCCGGCGCTCTCCGAGACCGCGGAAGCCCGGCCTTTGTGTGTCCACTTCGCCATCCGTATTCGCAGCGAGCACGCCGTCTCTGTCATCGACACGCTCCCAGGCGCTCGTATCCGGCAGCATGGCATGATCAGGACTCCCTTTGGAATGGAAGTACGCCATCCTGTTGAGCGTGCTGAAATGGCTGCCAAGGAACAAGGCGTGCGGCATGACCGTCGCTCCGAGGATGGCAACGGCGAGATACAAATTGGCAGGCTGCACAAGGGTGGCGGAGGGGACGTACCCGTCGAACACGTCGGTCCAAACGGGCTTAACGCGTATTACAAGGATGATGAAGGAGATTAAGACGATGCCGACCTTTCCAAATCAGGGACAGAGTGCAAGCAGATGGCAAAATGTCAATTCGAGCCTTCAAATCAGAGAGAAGAGTACTGAATGCAAACTCACGAGCGTAGCTATCAAAGCTTCGAATATACGCGTGCCCTTCTCTGGCTGGTAGATGAGGAGGATGAGAAATACGTCGACGGATGTGACGAGCACGCCGCCCCAGAGCGGCAAGCCCGGGAAGAGCCTGACAGGCAGGAAGAAGATGCGAGAAGCGATAATGCAAAGTCAGTCATTGGTGCCATAGCATCCAATCACAAAGACGGCTGCAACCCACAAATTCAGTGCGATGGCACTGCCGACGAGTTCTGCCAGTTCCGTCGCGACGATGGCTAGTTCGCTGATCGCATACAGGGTCCATAGCACTATGCGACGCGTGCACCAAATGGCCTTCTGTCGGCGCGTCTGTAGGCCATTCCATCCCGCTGGGTTCGAAATTGCTGTGGCATGAGTATCCGTGCCAGTTCCCACACTTGCTCCTACCTCTGCTCCCGTTACTGCTGCTTGCGAGAACCTGTCGGCATCGCGATCCCCTCGTTGCCTGTTGCCAAACGGCTCACCGAGGATGAGCTTCCTCGACGCCTGTGCGAGGTCCATGCCTGTGACGATTCCCAGGCGGACGCACAGCACCTGCAGGATGATAGCGAATATGCTGGAAAGTAAGATGGCGAAGAGCAGCTTGTAGCCTGACGATGCGCCTGCTGAGAGGTTAGACTGCCAGTTTCCTGGGTCGCAGTAGCTGTAGAACCATGCACGCAAAGAGAAAAGCGCAGAGGAAGGCCTCGATAAGTTTAGCGCGCTACGGAGAATAGAAGAGCAAAAGTGAGACAACTCACGCAACAACGGATATCATACCAGGACCCACGAAAACCCAGTGTCGCTTGAGTAAGCGGCCGGTCTTTTGCATGCCCCGCCTGACCTTTTTGCCGAATGCCTTGCCGAGCAAGAAAGTCCAAGAATCATTGCGAGCACCTGGTGACGACAGCGATGCTGCGAGCTGCGTACCCTCTTCTCCTTCCTCTAGACGGTCTGAAGAGCGACGCTGCGGATTACTGGAGTCTGGATCTCGCTGCGGCCCTTTCCCCTTCCGTTTCCACCTGGCGCGCTGTTCCGTCGCATGCTGGCTCGCCAGTTCCGAGTCTCGAGCGCGCAACAGCTGCGGCCACCGCCGCTGCCCGTTCTGCCCTGGGTTGCCGTCGCGGCCTGTCTCGACGTCATCGTCCGGAAGAGCCAGGGAGAGATCAAGATGGGACGAGCCAGTGCGTGAGGGGCAGGCGGCAAAGTTCATGGTGAGACAGCTGTGAAGTTTGAGAGCACGCAAGCCCGTGACTCTATTGTGGATGACCAATCAGCTGTCAGGCAGTCAGTGATGCAAACAAGCGGGCTATTCCAAGGCATGTCCTGGATGAAGGAGATAAGAGGACTCACGAGCGAGCCTATCCGCTGCTGTACGTTATACGGAGCTGCTCACGTGGCTGCCTGTTGACGTGTTTTCAAAAAGGATGGCCCATGTATGAACCTCGACCCAGCATTGAAATGACGACCTCTCTACAATCTGCACGTCGCCCGTTTTTATAGCAAGCCAAGAACATGCAAAGCGAACAAGCTGACAGGCATTGGATCAGTGTCAAAAAATCAATGCTGCTTCGCCCTGCGTGGCACTATTGCGAGGCAACGGGAGCAGATAGTCCAGTACACTCGGAGTGAACGTATGAGACGATATCGGGACAGGCCGGGGAGAGCCAGGATCGCCTTACGGGCTTTTCTCAACCCAATTCACATACAATTTATTTACTCACTGACTTGACCGGACGATATAGGGCTGTAGGCTCTGTACACTGACATGGCCGGGTGGACCCGGATAATCCATATGCGTTTTGTAGGAAGGCCCCGGAACTGACGAGCCTTTCCCCCGCTTTTCATGGCTGGGCCCCTGAACGCTCAACTCAGTCAACTCTTTTGGCTAGAGGATTGATGAACTGAAATCATTCACAATCGAAAGGGTTATGATAGCCCACGATGTCTGACATCGTCCCAAATGGAGCCAACCCAGCCTTGCCTACTCTCAGCTTCATTACTCCCCCACTCCTCGTGGTCTTTAGCATCTTTCTTTCCCAGTACTGCAAAGATTGCAGCTAATTCGCCATGGATGACCTCACGTTCCTTGATGGCGTACCCACGGGAGCGTCCCCAAATGCAGAGTTCAAGATCCTCCGTGACTCACCCCCGCCCACACTGCCATGCGTTCAATGTCGCAGATATCCTGGCTTCCCCTCCGTCTGCGTGTAACAAACAAAGACTGAAATCCCTCTATAGGTAAAGCAAGCATCAAGTCGCTTGCAACGTCCATGCAGCGCGCCTCTTTGCACCGTCTGAGAAGGAAGTGGGACCTGAGCCGAGAGGCGATACAAGGGAGACCAGTGTAGGCAGCGACGACCAGCTTCTTCCAGAGCCGGATTCATGGCTGGAGCAACAAGCCACACATTTCCAGGCGCGATTTGAGCATTTGACAAGAAATACTGACTTTATAATGGTGGAAGAGGAAGGTGGCATGGTGGATATCGAGGAGCTGCTGGACGAAATAAGGGTTAGAGTTGGACTTGTCCGACGCAGTGAACCGCCCTTATACCTCCGAAGATGCTAAAAGGAGAGGTCACAAGCTTGGGAAAGGTCTCTGCAACTGATACTTATTTCCATATCGTGCAGTTTCCATTGGCGCCCGAGGGTGAATGGAGTCCACATCCACAGCGCTATACCCGGCACAATCGAGAGCTTGTGCGAATGCCTGGATCTTATCGCAATGGGCTGGATGTCTACCGCCGAGTCTGTCCTGTCTAACACCGACTTGGAGGTGAAAATGCTCAACATGTGCGCGGGTTATACAATCGGGCTGAGTCGAACGGGGCAACATTTCGAACCATTGAACGTGCGCATGCGGTACCTTCTTGAGGCATCGTCCATGACGCGGGCGAGTTGCACATGATCAACCCGGCGATGATCCATTTAGGATTACAAGATCAACAGCACTACGGAGCCTTGCCAGGCCGAGCAAGTATAGCACAGCTAGTATCCAAGTGAACTCTGCTTCCACGGCAGTGTAAGGAAATGGCCGCCCGGGAAGTGTTGGCTATCTTCGCGAAAAAAAGCAGCGCAAAAGGCAAGAAAGAAAAGCATTACCGATCAGCAACGGCAGAAAAAAGCTCAGAAAGCGGCGCAACGCGCCGAGGAAGCAAGAGGGGAAGCCGAAGCAGCTGCACTACGCGAAAAGGATCGAGCGGAGTGCGCGGAGAGATGAGCAAGTGAAAAGGAGCAAGCGAGCGCAGCTAAAGCGGCGCATAAAGCTGAGATAGCAAGAATGTGGGCCAAAATCGTCGGACAAATTCAAGCGGCCAAACAAGCACGTTTGCTTGTAAAAGGGCATGCGGCAACACAGAAGCAGAAATGGCTACAGCTTGAAGAAGGCGCAACTGCTACAGAAACAAACGCAAAAGGCTAGCAAAGGCACAGCTGCTCCAGAAGGCAGCCGACGGCAAGAGGAAGAACACAAGTATAGAAGCCACGGCCAAGACCGCAGCGAACACGTGAGCGCAAATGCGAGCACAAGCTGTCACTGCGAATGTCCAGACAACAGTCGTCGCCGCGGCCGCTGAGAAGAACAAGGCAAGGTGCATAACAACACAAACTCACCTTGTCAAAGGCCCATCGATTGAATATGGTGCAGCTTCGCTCTCATCTCAGCCCTGCAATGCTCCCAGTCCGACCAGGAAATGCAAGAGCCCTTGATTACGTTAGACCGCCGGTCGCGCCAGTAGCCATTCTCGGGCTGTACGCATGCAGCATGACGCCGGTCCCATACCTGAGCGGAATGCTCTCGTGAATGTTGCCGTCTTGTTCCTAAAACTTGTACCGATACACGTATGTGTACTGCTAAGGAGAGGGAAACCATCCAAAGATGGCGTTAAGGGTGGTCTCAGATTGGATCATCGGGGACGACGCGGCGTTTCAGCCGGCAAGCCTGCTGCTCAAAGAGGAAAATACATCGGATCAGCAGAGTCATCTGGGATGCGTTGCAAGGAGAAGCATTTGAGATCACTTGGCATGTATTCTAGGTGCTTTGAGATCGTGAAATGCTAGGCCTCGAAGGCGCATCTGAGATCTTCTGAAATTTTGGCCACCTGGGATACTTTAAAAATGGACTGTTTTTCATCTCAGAAGATTCGCATTTAGCTGATGGGTCCAATGTATTTGGATCGTTCCATCCGCCCGGCCTTGGAAGATAGGACTCGAAGGCTCGAGCCGATCCCCATCCCCATGATTGGGTCTTTGCCGTGCAGGACAGCATCGAAACGAGCGGTGAGCGGTATGTGCGATCTCGATCTCGTCTTCGTACGCTGTACGTTGTCGGCGACGATCGCACACACTCTTCACCTGCCAGAGTGTCCATCTGCAGTCTCGCAGTTTAAAAAAGTCGTAACTCTGCCTAGCTCAGCCTCCGGTCCGACAACGGTGGTGAGTCCGCGAGCTTGGTCTAAGGTGCTTGAATATCACACTGGAGACAGTCAATGGCATTCGAACTCTTCGGTCACGTACTCTCCTCCGGAGTCCGCTCAGAGTCTCAGCGATCGGAAGGGCTATCTTTGAATCATGCCAGCAAGAAACCCCAGTGTGAGCTTGACTGTTGTCGGGTGAATTCATGTGCACGTGACCACTGTACCAAACGGCAGAAGGAGGCCTCATATGGTGCATTTGGTTCCGAATTGTCCGCGTCCACACAGCTCCAAACATGATATGACTAAAAGCCCTTCCATTCAAGACGGGCAACATAATGTGCGAGTAGATGTTGCAAATAAAGTACAGAAGTCCACAGCGACCCAGTGCTCTCTTGTCATGAATGATGCGCTTCCTCCGTACTGTCATCCGCCAACATCTCCCTCAGACCACCAGGCACCTCAACGGCGCTGTAGCCCTCGGGTCGGCGTTCGTCGTAATGCCCGCCCTTGCCGCCTCTCTCCGCGACAAAGCCACCAATTGGCGAGTTCGACCGGGCAGTGAAGCTCGAATCGGCCGTTGCAGCCGTTGCGCTTGACACTTTGCGCATGCCTCCTCCGCCCGAGCCCATCCTGCTGTGAATGCTCGCAGGCTTGGGAATGCCGCTCGCCCCAATGAGAGATGCGCGCTGCCCGCCCGAAACAGATCGTATGCTGCCTTGACTTGAAGACGGCAGCGAGCCCGGCACGCGTCGCGTCTCTCCAGTCGTCACAGAACTAGAGGATACCGTGCGAGTCACCACACTTGCTGTGGGAATAGGCGCAGCCAGCTGCGGCAGCTGAGAGCGATGCTTGCTTGGTGCGGACGGCGACGCAGTGGCTGACGGTGCAACCGCGGGCGCTGGCATCGCTGTAGGAAGAACTGCACCGCTGCTAATCGCACTGGCACTTGATGGAGCATCAGCCTCAACAGAAAGGATGGGCTTGCTCGTTTCCTTGGCGCCCATGCTGCTGTTTTCTGAGCGCGTCGGCCTGCGACCAAGCATGATGCTATCATCCGGCGCGGTCGTTTCGTCAGGCGGTGCTTCATCGACGAGATTGCCCCAGCTCATCTCCTGCGAATTGATGTGCAAGCCAAGCTCAGACGGGTAGGACCGCAACGTGTCCCTTGCTTCGACCTTTCCCTTGCCTTCGGAGCGACTGCCAGCTCTCGGCTGCAAAGATCGATCTGGGCCGTCATCGCCATCGTAATCAGAGGTATCCGACGAAATGAGAATGTCATCGTCTGAGATCCGAGTTGTCAAGATGGGCGAATGCGAAATATGTCGTGAGACGCGTACTCGAGTCGTAGGTGCGCTTACCGGTTCAAACTGGTGAGTGACAGGCCCAGTATCGTCGATACCGCATATAACTTCGGTTGCTTCGATCGCGGGCTCGCGAGATGCTGCCAACTTCAAGGCATCGCGCTGAAAAGTGTCGCCTGCCGAGGACGGCGCGGTCGACGGACCAGGAGCGCCAGAAGTAACACCCGACGCCGAGTGGCCAGTGGATGGCAGCATCCGCGCAAAGTCGTCGCCGACAGCGCCATCGTTGTTCCCAGGCCAAAGGGCGCTGATCCTCTCAAGCTTGTCCAGCAGGTCAATGCGCGCCTCGTGCTCCGCTCGTAATTGATCCTCTAGCTTCTCTACCTTGCTCTGCATCTCATCTTCCCGTGAACAGCTCATCTCATATGCTCTTTCCAGCTCCAACATCCGAGCGACTTCTTGGTGCAGGTCCGTGCGCAATTGCTCGTTCTGCTGCCGGTACTGGTCCGCTTCCCCTTTGGCTCGCTCGAGCGCATCGAGAAGACTATTCTTTTCGAGGTTATGCCGGCGCTGCAAGATGGTGAGGTTGTGTGACGACAGGGGTGATCCTAGAATGGAGGTGCCGACCGTTTGCACGTCCGCGAGATCATCTAAAGCGACGATCGGATGAAAACCGCGCACGGATAGCTCTGTGTTGCTCAAGCGGTTCGAAAGCTGTGCCCCCCTTTCCGCAGAAAACCTCGAGTGCCCTCCAGCGCTATCAAACGACTGTCGGAGCACAGAAGTCAAGGTTAGCGGAGCCGGTGAAGCACGCTGGAAGCTGGCGCGGCTCGAGGATATGTTTTGACTCAAGATTGCGTTTCCAGTAGACTCTTGTGCGCGAGTCTGAGTCAAAGGGATGCTCTCCTCTGGAATGCGCGCCTCGTGGATCATAGCCTGCAAACGATCGAAGGAAGCTCTGCGCGCCTCGGGACTAGAACGCGGCTGCGAATGACTTGACCGTTGGTCTGTGGGATGGCAGGCTTGGTGCATTTCAGCAGCCGCTCGATCTTGAGACGACTGAGGCGTGCCTTGCATCTTGATTGCCAGAGAGGGCGACGTGCTCGAGGTCCCTCTATTAGAAGCACTCCCACCAGAGCTGCGCTTCAGCGCAGCATGACTGCCTTGCGAGTGGACAGCCTCTGTGTGCACAGCGATATCTTCCTGGGAGCGATCAAATCTATCCGGATCTATCGCACTCTCGTCAAAGGAAGGTGCAGTGTTCCGCCTCCTTGCGGCGACTGGAGAAGCGGGTTGGCTAGCTGTGTTCTGTTGAGTGGCATTGGAAGGAGGACTTGCGATGAGGTCATGACCTTCACCAGGCGCCAACGGACCTCGTGATAGCACCGAGATCGCTCGTGTATTGCATCCCCATTGATTTACCTCGCCTTGTATGGGGATGGGAGATCCTTGAATGCCTGCACTTGCCGTTACAAGGTTCACCATCCGGCCGTATGTCTCCTCGACCTCGCGCATTGATTCTTGTCGGTACCGCGCTGCCCGAGCAGGTGTTGTCTCCCTCAAGTCTCTGCGTCGGACAGGAGCCTTGGCCGACTCTGGTGGTTCGGTATCGGTCACTGCACCTACATCGGATTCTGCGCTCTCGTCAATACGTCCAGAAAGCTGCGAGCTGATTGCCCTCCGTACCTCGCGAATTGCGTGTGCGATGGCATAGTGAGACTGAGGTCGAAGTGTGATTCTCTCTGGCGAGAGGGTATGAGAGCTGGTGTTCAGAGTCGCAACCCTCGACTGACCGGAGCTGACCTTGAACGACTGCTCCGGAGAGCCGAGTCGACGCCTAAGGACGGTTGGATCGAAGCTTCCCTCAAAACTGTTGTCATTGAGAGCAGCTTCAATGATGGCCAAATTACTCTCGATCTCCGACACGGACAGCTCGTCATTGTGAGTCGAGCGCAGATTGGAGGAATAGCTGGACGATGGAGGCGGCTCGTAGGCGCGAGGTAAATATTCATTTCCTCCACCAAAAGTATTTCGTTTGCGAGCCTGCGACGTCGAGCTGATCGATCCGTAGGGTGTGGCACCCATATCATGCCCACTAGCATGCGGGCCTGTGGCGAAGGAAGAGAACATCATGGGCTCCATAGAAGGTCCTGCAGCTATCGCGGGCGAACGTGTGATGCGCTCGATACCAGCCCGCATCGATGCGGAGCTGTCGGCATCACTTGATACGGTCGAAGGGAAGTGTCGCTCGAGGTTCGAAAAAACATCCAGTAGTGGCGGTTCTTCCACCTTGGACCTTGGCGGCAGTTCCAGAGACCGACTAGATCTCTCTCCGGCGCTAAAAGTGGAAGCAAGTGGAGCAACCGCAGCAGCCGCGCAAGCCGTGTCCGGCGAGCTGACAATGGACGAGACTGCAGTGCGCCACGACGCGGTGGGCTCGGTATCTGCCACGGAACCCTGGACGCCTCCGCACAGGTTGGTAGACGGAAGGATGGGAGTCATGTCATCGTCTCTGGCTTCATGGGATGACCTTATGTCGGCTGTGTCCACGGGCTGCCACATTTTTGGGATGCTGGCCTGTGCTCCATCTGACTGTGCAGGCCGAACATTTGACGAGATGAAGCGGGCCGCTTCGAACCCGGGTAAGCGAGATGGCTGCCGACCGGATGAGTAGTTGCCCAGTACTTCCGTCGAGCCGTTCGGACCTGCGCCTATCGCAAGGCCCATGCCAAGGAAAGATGAAGCGGAGGACGAACTTGGCTGGCGCTTCAAGGTCGCTCGATGGTCATGAGTCAGGAGACTTTCCTCGTCGGCCGAATCAAGAGCATTCAAAGGCCGTAAGCCCAAGCTGCCGGCTCTTTTTGGCGATGCTTGCAAGGCTTGCAGAGTAAGTGAGCGATCCTGTGCGGGTAAACCAAAAGCCGCTGAGTGTGGCGATCGCGTTTGCTCATCATTATTGGTCGGCCGGAGCAACCCGGTCGAGGAAGAAAACGGCAGGCCGTCGAACGTGGAAGAACCTTGTTGCACACGCTCCATCGCAGCGTCCAGCGTTTGATATGAGTGCTCGAGCGCTGCCGCCTTGTCTCCACCTATCTCCCCTGAACCTTCGGACTCATTTTGCAGTGCCTTCGATTCGGGTCCGGCAGCACGTACGATCCATGATGATGACGGTATCTTGGGTGGATCTCGCGCCTTGAAGCTGCTGGCTATCATGCCCGCTTTACCCTCTGATTTAGTCCGTTTGCGCGAGCCGATCGAGGAGCTAGGGGCCGAGCCGGCATCGCTAAAGTTGGTGTCCTCTTCGAGCACGCCGAACTCTGAAGGTTTGGACACTTGCCTTACGCCTGCAGCTGCCGGGTGTGTCGGGTTTGATTTGGCCCTCGAAGAACCGCGCATCAGCCTTCGGAAGCTAGCAAAAGGCCCGCTCTTGGTGGGCGTGGTCGAAGCAGGTACTGGGTCTTGCGAGCTGCGGGCGAACAAAAGGCAAGACAGCGCACAACGTCATTCAGAATCAGATACCTTGGGTTACTCCCCTTTCACAAGTTCGTGGTACTCACGGGAAGACTGCCTGAGCAGACTGCAGCGACGCATTGCTCTGAGCGCGTTGGAGCGCCGAGGCGACGCTTCGCCACGCGCCATCGTTCACCTGACGGCAGTTGTTGCCCTCCTCCATCAGGGGCGTGGCAATCGGCACAGGCAGCTTGCCGGCCTGCACGATCTGCGAGCCCGCCGAGCGGCCGATTGTGTTGCTGCTGCTGCTGTT
This sequence comes from Tilletiaria anomala UBC 951, assembly GCF_000711695.1. Taxonomy (NCBI): domain Eukaryota; kingdom Fungi; phylum Basidiomycota; class Exobasidiomycetes; order Georgefischeriales; family Tilletiariaceae; genus Tilletiaria; species Tilletiaria anomala. The sequence continues at coordinate 34,071 of NW_013546958.1, read as the reverse complement.
GCTCAGGCTTCCGTTCGGCGCCACCTCACCCGCTGCCGCGGCAGCGCCGTTGGACGCACTCAAGGTGGGCAATGCGGACGTCCGGCGTGGGCGAGCGGAGAACTTCGACGAGATCCTCCCACTCACGCTCGCACTCGCAGCTACGGTCGGGATGCTGCTGCCCGACTTGGCAGCGTGCGAGACACTAGACAGCGAAAGGCTGCGCCCGGGCGCACCTGTGAGATTCGAACCGCGCGTCGGCGACGAGGCCGGTGTCTGCAGGGCCGCCGCAGCGGAGCCGGACGATGGCGCGACAGCGGCTGCCATGCTGCTGCTGCTACTTCCAGCCGCTGCGCCGTTGATTATGCTGATGCTGTCGCTGATAGATGCACGGACTAAGACGGAGCGCTGCGTTCCTCCGCTTGCCCTTGACAAACGCGGCAGAAGCGAGGAAGCGGTGGTGGTCGTGTTCCCTGTAGTGCTGGGGCGGTTCGAAGTGGTTGAGCGGAGCCGAGAGCGTTCGCTGCTGGTGTTGTTATTCGTATGCACACTGTCGTACTGCAGTCGCGATGCCGAAGCTGCCTGCTGCTGCTGCTTGGCGGACGAAGACGCGCCTGCAGCTGCAGCAGAGGGTCGTGTGGTCACCAAGGCAGGAGCAGAGACCGACGATGGGAGAGCGGCGTCGAGCGCGTTGCGGTTATAAGCGCCAACGTCGACGTAGCATTCGCTGATATCCCCTCCTTTGGTGGCGGAAGACGAAAAAAATGCCTTGGAGCGGCCAGACCGCTTGAGACTGTTCCTCGCACGGCTGAACGGAAACACACCACCGCTTTGGAATAGGCTCGAGCTGAATCGCTCTTGCCGTCTTTGTTGATCGCCACCGCCACCGCTACTAGCGTCAGGAGAGGAGCGCACACCCCTTATCCTTAGCTCCTCTCTCGGGCCCCACGCCTCCTCGTCTGCCCCAGCTCTCCGCTGTACCTCCTTCGTCGTTATGAGTGATAGCACTGCTGATTGCGCGTGAGATTGCTGCGAATGCTCTGACAAATGCAATCGCGCGAGCTGCTGCTGCGGTGGGGGTGGTCTAGCTCGAACGATGGACGACAGCCTGTGTCTGTGCGTGTCCTTGATGAGCGTTGACGCTCCAAGCGCTCGACCGTCAATTTTACAGAGGCGTTGCTTTGTCTTCGCCAACCCAAGTGGATGAGCCCGCTCGAGCGCGCGGCAGACTTGGGTAGATGTGCTGGACAGCCGCGTAGCGGTGATCCGGCGTCGCTGTCTGCAACGATCGCGACGCTAGTCTGCACAGGCCTGCGGACGAACTTCAGCGTATGCGCGTGTCGAAGCGTGATGGCGTGAGTGTCCGCAGAGGTGAAGTGGGCTGATGTGCTGCCTCTGCTACTGCTTCTCCTATTATTGCCGCCTTCTTGTGCGCCGGATGGGAGTCTTCCTCGCGCCAGCCGCGCTGCTGGGGTGATATAGTGCTGTTTGAAGACCGGGTCTTACGCGGAGACGGGGCCGTGGCTGATGCAAGGCCGGAGGACTTGCGACTGCCGAAGATGTTGCTCGGCGAACGTGGGGGATGCGGTAAGGAGCCTGTGTTCCCGGGCGGCAGACCGCTCGCTGGGAAGGTCAGTCGGAGTCCGAGCCAGAGCAAGTCGCTTGATGCCGACGACCATGTATCGAGGCGCAGATGGCTTCCGGGTCTCAGCCAAAAACCGCGACGACAGCTGCCTGGAGGTGCTGCTAGAAAAATGCGCGGCGTCAAGTAGGACGAGGATACAGCTTGCACCAGTGGCGTCGCAGGACCCGACGATACAGTGTGTGCACGAGGTGTCGTCGCGTTCCACGAGAGTTGCTGTTGCGCCTGGTGCAAAGGAAAATCCCCTGCGTCAAATGAAATAGACAAAGGCCAGGTTCAGCTCAGATGAAGTGGACTCAGCCATGATGCGAAGACATGGGAGACTCTAGCATCACACGTAGTTGGGGTTTACCAGATGCATCTGCAAGGCACGAGCAGGGAGAAAGTACAAGTCGTACTCACAGCAGTGGTGTTCACGCGGTTGCTGCTATTGATTACTGCTGTTGCTGCTTCCGGCAGTGGCTGCTGTTCGCGATGAATGGTAGAGCCTGGAGAGGACCTCTGGCAGGGATATTCGGCAGCACTGACAGCGGTGGTGAGACTGTCTGTTGCGCGAGAAGCTTGTCGCGGTCGTAATGGAGCGTGTCCGCTCTTTCCTCCTCTTCGCCACTATGTTCCGTTGCCGTCCTCCTCGCTCTCTTCCTTCTTCTTCTTGCGTACGCGTAGGAGGGGGTGTATGATAGCTGCCAGTGTGAACCGTGATGTGTGTTAGCTGCAGTGGTGATTGGCGACGATTGTGGTGTACGACGACGCGTAATGCGTGTGCCGCTTCTTCTGCTGCCGTCTGCAGTGATCGCCGACTAGCAGCATGAAGGCTGCTCCTTCGCCAAAACCCCGACCCCGATCTCGTTCCGTTCTGAGTTCTCTCGTGATCCCTGTCCGACACACCTGCTACCACTACTACTATTGCCGAGAGTGTGGCCGACGACGAAGAAGAGGTGGGGTGGAGGAGGAGGAAAGGACGGAGTGCTTGCTGCTGCTGCTTGAAGAGCATAATCTGGATGCTGACGCTGTTTGTGGGCGTGGGAAATTGCGACGCTGCGGTGGCGAAGGGAGGCGGGAAGAGTGCGCTGGTGCCGCTGATGATGCACGCGGCCGCGGCCCAAGTCGTGGAATCGATGCCCATGCCATTTTGTCGCACTTGACCTGTGCCCCTCGTGCAAATCGCCTCTGGCGGTCGTTGCTTCCAGCCCAACTCTGTGAGGTGAACCAGCATCTTGTTCTCTTTCTCGGCCCGAACACGGCCGCCGATCCTGCCAATGTCTTCTTCTTGTCTGCCCAACCACCAACGCATCGTAGACTAGCGCTAAAGGCTAGTATAGAAAGAGCTTGGTTTTGCTTCCCCATGCATCGCCAGGGACGGTGAAACGTAGCCCTCTCTCCCCCCACACGCAAAACGGGTGTCTATCTCCTTGAGCACGTTGGCCTTATTCGAGATGCCCACAGGCGTCACCCCTCCCCGTTTCTCCACAGCCTGTATCCTACAGGCTACAGCCCACTTCCCTCCAGCAGATGCTGGAGCGACGTGTGTACGCTTATGCTTATCTGATTTTGATCAAAGCCACGCCTCGACTTAGTGCTCATAGCTTGGGGGGTCGCGTTCGCGTTTGGCATCGTTTGATCGCGCCTTGTGGTATCATGTCGTATCGTAACTTGTGCGTAAACATCGTCAAGGTCCACCGTCTGAGACCAGACCGCCACCACTAAACGTGCGCTTTGGGTCGTTTCCACTCGTTCCTCGCAGTCATGAGGAACAGACAATCACGAGATGGGTGGGGTGAGGTCGTCGTCAGGCAATGCGCCGTAGTCGATTCTTGCCCAGGTGCTCGGGCGAGCATGAAAACGATGAACATAGACGCATGTCGAGAGACGGAAATCCACTGGAAGATCAACCAAGACTGCCTTCGATTCATCTCATCTCACGAAATAATATTCACGACAGAGAGGCCGCGCATATGACGAGCTTAGTTCTGCACATTGTACAACTCGAGACGCCAGCAGCCAGACGAAGTGACGAAGCATAGGTGATTTTGATCGGCGAGTGCACCACCGCAGTGCCGTCGCATTATCTGCTTCTCTGTGATGCATCGTATCTACGTCTGCTCGCATGGTCGCACATTGAAAATCTGGCGGGAGCCGTCAGTCGCGTGACTACGAGACACTGGCGATTCTTCATTGTTGTGGACTTGGGACGTTGGAAGGAGAGATCGCATTTATATTACTCGCATCAACTCACACGTCACAACATTCTTCATCAGGAACTGTGCTTGCTGTGGCCGTGCAGAGCCGCTCGGATCAGTGGCTCAGCAGGGATCCAGCCGCCACGCTGGGCAAAAACTTCTTGCAGCCCTTTTGTTTCTTCACCTTGAGGATAGGCTTGATGAGTCTGCTCTTTGGAACGTTTGCTCTCCAACAAAACTCTTCTTCGACTGCAACAATGCGACGCTTTATGGCTCCTAACCTCGCTCTACCACTACTCTAACTCGCTCGATCTTGCGCGCAAAAGCTCAAAGTCCACTGCAGAGGTCTGAGGTAGAAAGGGAAGGAGCCGGATTTCTCCGGCAATCACGATCACTGTATACGACTCTATGAAAAGAACAATGGCGGCTAATTCCCAATTGTGGGCTCTTCTGCATCACATGCGTGCGACTTCATCGCGCTGACATTATGATACGCAGCACAGGCGGTGCATAGGCCAGAGGCAATGTATGGCCTTGGCAAGTCGTAGTTCGTACAACCTGGATCACATTAGGTTGTCGAGTGGCAAATACAGACGGATCGAGAGTCAGTACTCCCGACCACTGCCCGATTTCACCAGCCGGCCCAGGCGCAAACCTGGGCGAGAGCAGAGAATGCTGACTGAGAAATCGAATTTGATCAACAAAGTAGATTTTCATTCCCACTCAGGTTCGTGTATGCTGTTCGAACGCTGTGGTATGTGGATAGAGCGGCGATTTTGGAAACTCGAGATGTTGCAGCCGTATCGCACAACCGCAGTCTCTTGCGCGAAAATGAAGAGTCCGCATCGGCTCGTGACGAGCGACGCGCTGGTAGTGATTTGATACGTCGCGTTTCGTAAACGAGGCAAAAAAGGCTATGCGAGAGGCAAGCAAGAGCCGTCGTGACGTCGTTGGTCAAGGCGCTCAAGCCCTCCTTGCAAACCCCCCCCCCCACCCCCCTGGGTCTCTGCCCTGGTATCGAAAAGAGCACGTTTGCGCGTCGTTGGTCATGAAAAGCCGTTTACATCGCACCGTGCTCATCGCCATGATTCAACACACGCACTCTATCTGGCTCCCCTAGCTGGTACATACGAGGTCAGAGGAAGCCATGTGCGGTCGAGACCTGCGACAGAGCCGCGATGACCGTGCACATTGTTAGGCTTCTACTACAAGGGCCGTCCAACCGGACAGGATGCCTCCACCACGGCAGATATTCATCGAAGGGAGGGCTCCTTTTCTCAGCGATACTGGGATCAGACATCCTGCGATGTCGGAGTGACACAGCGCTACAGGCTTCCACGGGCCACAGCCGTGGAGCTGACAAGAGCGCATGTAACTTCCCGTAGCATGTCGTTCGGAACATGGATTCTTTCACGCCTTAACTGAAACTTTCAGGCTTCCGCCCTCAGCACGCCAGCACTGTTCGAACTTCAGCATTGATCAAACGGATCTTTGCCTTTTATATGAGCGTGAATGGTTGCAGATGGTGGAGTACGGATATATCAAGTGGAATCGATGACATCCGGAGAGCAATCTTGAGCTTTGCAAGTTGCGCAGGTCCCGTTTCTGGTCTACATGGTGGCTCCAACGGGCGGCTACACGTTGCAGATACTCTCGGGCAGGACACGAATGAGCGTCGCAGCTACGCAACGCAGTGCATTCGCCTCACCCAGAAGTCAATTTGCAGTCAGTGTCAGCTACCCGCACGCGTGATTGACCACGATATCTGATGCGCGGGAACCCCATTGCCCAAGCCTGAATAAGTCTCATGAGCCATGCATCATGCCTCATACAGGTCGACACAGTCCCACATTTTGGCCTCCTCAAGAACATCAGTCTCCTCCTGTGACCTATAAGGCCATCAGCATTTCTTGCTCATCGCTACCCAGAGCATCCTTCAAGCTCCAAGGTAGGGTGACGATCATCTGAATTGAGCATTGTCGCAATCACCACGAGGATGTCGTCCCCTTCAAGATATAACCAGCTGGGATGTGCGTGTGCGTGGCCTCGTTGAATTTGTAGCAATCGGCCATACTTGTGCTTTTCCTCGCCCTCGCGTCACCCATTCTCCTGTCTCGGCCGCTCCCACTGATTCGCGAGCGCCAACTATGCGCTGAAGGCCGGACGCTCCCATTTGGACGCGGGAGTGCTTTCTGCTCATCCTCTGCTGGTGTCATTCCGGCCTGCTCCCCGCTGCTCTGCGGTACAGAACGCTTCGAGTCTCTGACAAAACATCGAAGGACAAGGCTATGCTTCCGCATGCGACGTTCCACCTATGTCCGCACGATGCCTAAAGATGAGCGGAGAAATTACCGCGACTGAGTAATGGGAGGGATGCGCAGCGTGTTGCACTGTGCACTTCTCTGTCGATGCATGGCACGTCTGGATGTTCGAAAACAGTCTGGGGAGGCGGTGCTCAATGAGGTGGTGGCCCACAACGCGAGTTTGCTTTTACAATCTCGACCCCCTAACATCCCAAGCAAGTCGCAACCACAGAAAGAGGCGAACAATGCCGTGGAGCCATGCCGAGCCTTTTGGCAACGTCCTGAGTCAAGGCAAGTCGGCTCGGGCGTCGCCCATTTTGGGAGAAGTGAGCCTGAGCATCGAGCTCAGATGTACACTCCGCATCACCTGTGATGGTAATGCATTGTGCAGTCATGTGTGTATATCGGCGCTAGCAAGCTCGCATCTGCTGTGCATGTCACAAAGCTGTGTCGAGGTTCGAGAATACATTGCATATGAGGCGAATGGAGTCTGCCGTCGACCTGTTCGCATTTTGATCTGACTCACAACTGCAACCAAACTCGACGATGAGCAAGACGAGAACCAATGTGAGATGGCTGAGAACAGCTAAGCAGTGAGAGTTTGCACTCCTACTTTGTCAGAAGCCAGCAGCCCAGCCAGCACTCAGCAGGGTGCGACATGTGTGCCACGTGGCAATTGTCGAGAGGCGAGAACAGCGAAGCCCACCACGCTAGCACCACCGGTGGTACACGAAAATCGGGGCCTCCGAGAATCTCTTACTATTTAGGCAGTTCACCGAATCGCTTCAGTCTGTAAGAGCACTAGCCCTCTCTCTTTTTCGGTTTTGTTTGATCAGTTTGTTAGACCTTCTGCGGCACTCCACCTAAGTTGACCGACTTTTCTGTGGTTTCGGGCTAGTGGGTCACGGGCAACTGAGACTTTTTTGTCTTTGTTTTGCCACGAGACACAAGGCTCCCAGGCCGTGAGACAAACCGAAAAAAAGCTTTCCACTCACGGCTCGAAGTAATGAGCGCTCTCGTCCCTCGGCGTGAAGCGCGGACGGTTCGAGCGTTCGGGGCTTGCCAGTCGAATGCCCTTTAGCAAGGCCAGAGGCAAAATGCGACAATCAAGGTGTGGTGATTGAGTTTCAGCGATTGGCACCACTCAGAAGCAAGAAGCGAACCACTTGTCCGGCTGATCCAGTACGAGGTGGGGACGACCTCTGACCGGCGGGGCTGGCATGCGATCGATCTGTTTGCGGTATGCCGCATGCATGTGCCTTCATCCAGTCCATCGCTTTGTGGATCATCCGTCCACACGCAGTACGAGGGTACTCATCAATGCTCGTCAATATGTAATGAACGCTCTGTCGAAGGAGCACCAAGAGGCTCAAGCGCTCAAGAGCCTCGATTCAAGGCAGGCCGCGAGATTCTCAGTCGTGTGTACATTTGCTGCATTGCCATCTCCGTCTCTCTGCCGTGTAAAATTTGTTACCACACACAAACGAGCCCAGTCGGCTTTTTTCGGTGGATCACCCTTTGTAGCGCTTTTTGGGGTAGGAATCAGGTTCGTGTATGTATTCCACACCCCACAATGCCCGCATCCACCGATCACGTTTGCCTTGTTGCTACTTCATCCTGCTCTTCTGCTGCAGCTCAAGCCACAGTCCCTCCGGTGGATTTAGTTGAAGCCCACTGTTCGATTAGTATTGTTTCAGACTTTAGTCCTCAGTGTTGACTCTCACGGAGAAAGGCGCACGTGCAGCTAACAGTAGGCACAGTAGCGGCCTAAACAGTCACAGGCAAAAGTTCGCTCGCCACCATCGAAAGCTTCGGTCAATCGGCTCGAGCCGAGTCGATGCATGCGCCTGATGCATCAATGCATTAACTCGACCCCGGACCTCGACTAGTGACTTGCGCTTCTCCTTTCCCGAATCCGCTAGAGGCGTACAGTGCCAGCTAAATCGCAAGCCCGGCAGCACAGGGATCGACACTACTCAACCTGATCAGAAACAGTCCACACAACGCATCGGCCGAAGGTCCCTGCTCCATCCACCGGCCCATACCCCTTCATCTCATGAGACCCAACGACAAGGGTTCATAATTTGAGGGGCGAATGGAGTGCGAGAGGTGCACGACGTGGGTGTCCGACTGATCGGTTTTCTGTGTTCTGCACACACACTCGCAAGCTCGATAGTAGTTGCCCCTCTCGATCACAATCGAAAAGCTTGGACTCGGCTCCTGGTGTAGGGAAGGAGACCCACATTGCCACAACAAGGCTTGAGAGTTGCTGCCGACGGCTCGAGTGGGTGTAGCTGGCGATAGCTGCAAGGTAGGGAACCAACTGTCGAGCGGGGACCCTTGTGGCTGCAGCCTCGCCTGCACCGCTCCATCGACTACAACCCCAACAGCGCTCCAGCAGCATTCACACTCAATACTCGAAGTACATGTGCTGCCAATAGAAGTCAGACTCCGGAGGATCGTATGGAGAGTACTTTAACAAGTAAGTACCGATGCATTGTCATGTCAAATTGGAGCCCATCTCACACATTGTCCATTCTTCACTCTTCCCATCTTCTGTTCCCTCTGATTATCAACCTGCGCCGCATTCTCCATCCATCCTGTATCACGCCACGAACAGTCTTTTTCTATTCGCCTCGACCATATCCTCGCAACCATTCTCTGCAAGTTCTGCTGCAGTCGTACAACCATTTGCGACGCCCAAACAAGACGGTCCCCTGCCGCCATCGCTAGTGCTGCGCGGTCCACGTTTGCAAACGGCCCATCTCCCGCTCAGAGCACTATTTGCGGCTTAAACCAGTGCGGTGCACGACGAAAACTGCATACGCTTTGCATGCTAGTCTCGTCGCGCATTCAGACAGCGAAGTAGAGCCTTCGACGGTGCACGTGACTGGGTCGCCCTCGGACGCCTTGCTTACCCTCAAGGGCAAGGCTGCCCAGGTCTTTCTGACCAACTCCAATTTCCAGAACCGGACGAAGGCAAGGAACAGCGACGGCCAGCAGGCCAAATAAAGACAGAGAGGAGCGAGAAGCAGCGGCCGAGTAGCCCTGCATCTTCCCAGTCGACGGCCATCAGGGAATCGAATCCTTGCCCTTGTCACGCATCTTCGCCTGGCAAAGCGCAACTGTCACAGTCATCATCACCACCCCAGATGAGCCAAACAGCTTTGGGCGGCAAGACGATTCACAACATGTCCACGTCATCGCTTTCACGGAGGGCGCTGCCACCGCCACCTCTCACGCTTGCACCGTTGCCGTCACTAGCGAAGCGAGCGCGCCGCAAAGCATCTATCAAAGGCGAAGCGTCGCCCAAACTTGAGATAGCGTTTCCGCAACAATCGACTCAGTCGCAAGTGCAAAACAAACCTTACCAGCAGGCTCAGGCTCTGGACCGTCCTCCGCCTTCGGCCAGCCTGCCTGTGCAAGCAGAGAGCGAAGACGACGAGCCTGTGCACCGCCGATCACGCGCCTCCACCTGCCACCAGTGCTGCTCGCCGTACGTTAGGTGCAACTTGACTTACGATGTGACCGACGGTCAAGAGTTTGTCCTACAAGAAGCGCTCGACAGCGCAGATGCTGAGTTCTGGTACACGGACGACGCCGCGACGACGAACTCCGGCACGAGTGTGAGTTTGAGCCATAATCTCAGCCTCGGGCATGCCGACCCCATTGCAGACGGCGCAAGAGGGGGGTACAACGCCCGCGTAGCAGGCGGACACCAGCTGCAGAGGGAGTCCAGCTACTCGACTTTTGGTCGTGTCTATGCCGACATGTCCTCCGCGGACGCCAGAAGCGACAAGTACGGCCTCCCGCCAAGTGACACGTCGGTTCCCAACTCGGCAATCGAAGAGTCCGACGCACACGAGGACTACCAGAAGCAAGCATTCAACCGCAGCGCAAAGGGCAAGAGGCGTGCTACCAATTCGTATGAGCGAGCCAAGCGGGAACATCAAGACGCGCAAAAGAACACAACGACGCGCGCGAGCACGACACCGAGCGAGGCAGAGCGTTACGCCAAACTCCACCGAATAACGACGCTGAATACGGCGACCGCGGCTGCGCATACCTCCACGGACAGTGAGGCGGATGCCTACCCGAGCGACGCAGCGGATGTCGTCGATGTCGACACAGCCTTTTCTGGCTATCCCGCTGACGAGGATATGGTCGACGACAGCGACGACAGCGACGACAGCGACGACGACGATCTGGTCGAGAACGACGAGCGGCGCGTCTCCATCACACCTGCGAGCCCCTCTTCCACTCGCACAAGCATTTCTGGCTACAAGGCAGCACGCCCGCTGCCCATTCCACCGTCACCCTCGTCTGTTCATGCCTCGCGGGCTTCACCAAGCGCAACGGCAGTTGGCTCGTCCCCTAGCACGGCATCACAGGGGACCAACCCGCGTCCGCTGACGATCCTGACCCCGATCCAGCTGTGGGAGCAAGAGCCGTTCCTCGCCTTTCGTGGATCCTTCGTGTCGTTTGAGAAGGAGTTCGACCCCAAGTTCTTCGCGGCTCCCAACGAAGGCACCGAATGCAAACCGCTCACACCGACAAGGATCTCGCGGCCTTTTGCTCAGCTACAGTCTGATTTGCTTCTCACGCATGAACAAGCTGATGTCGTAGCGAAACCAGAGATGGTGAGTACAGCCTCATCGTCTTCCAATAATCGCCATAAACTCGCATGCTCAATTCCTCTGTCGTCTTCCCCTGTCCGGCCGCAGCCGCGCCGAGGGGCCACACTCGCTCCATCCGAAGAATCAGCTCGGCAGCAGCATGCAACTGCGTCAGTCCAAGCCGCGAGCGCACCGTCCAGAACACCTGGCGCAAGCTCGAGTATCTCTCCTCCAACTACTTTCAAGCGTAACCCTGCACCAGCCCCGCGATTCTTCGTGCCGACAGAGGCGGTGCTACAGTTATCTGACTCAGAGTCGCAGATGCAGTCTCAGCATCTGCAGGCAGCGTCGGCCTCGGTAGAGAAAGACTTGCCTCCTTTGCCACCTCCAGTATCAGCCCCACGCGCGTTGCACGTCAGATCCAGTCGCTTCTTGCGTACACCTGGCTTCAGGCCGGGCTCGGCGCTTGCACCCACTCGGACCGATTTGGCAGGCCAAAGTCAGCGGAATTTGCACTTGGCGCCTCCGGCCGCTGCTGTGCGACAAGGTGACGCAGCGTCTGCGCCAGAGTCAACCAGCGTCAGCGGTGTCATTGCTGCGGCTCACAGAGTGCCTCCTCCCGCTCCGTCCACTTCTGCTGCGTCGGCCACGTCGGCTGCCGAGCTTGAAGAGCTCAAGTCCTTCCCAACGCTTCATCGCTCAGACATCAGCGGCTCTAGCGTGCAGCCACCTTCGATGAAGGGCGACTTTTTTCCGTGGAAACCGGTGGAGCCACTGTCACTTTCCCGTCAAACCAACTTTGGTGCTCTTGTTCGAGCTCGGACAAGGACATTCTCGAATGAAAAGAGCGAAGACAGTATGAAACGTGTCAAGCCACCTGCTGTCGGGAACAATTCCCAGCAAGGGCCACCGCAAGCACCACAGCAAGCAACACCGCAAGCACCATCGCAAGTAACACAGCAAGCAACACCGCAAGTACCACCGCAAGCACCACAGCAAGCATCACCGAAAGCACGACAGCACGCATATGCGCCACAGCATGCATTCCACGTCGAGTCTGCTGTTTCTCCTGCCCCTCGCCCTTCCAGACGACGTGTCGAAAAGATTCTGCCTCTGCCACTTACAGACAGGACCACCCGCCGACGATCCCGCCCCTTTCCCCTCTCGCCGGACCACATCCGAGACGAAGTGCGCAACTCGAACTCCATCTGGCGTGCACCGCAGTGGCAACCTCCGCGCGCAAAGTCTCGCATGGGGACATCGATTCGCATCGGTAGCGTTAGACAAACCGGGCGACAACTCTCAAACAGGCTCACACGTCGGAGGCAGCAGATGCTTTGCTCCATGCCAGATGATGATGATTCTGAAGTCGAGGAGGTCAATGTAGCTCTCAGTAGGATGGTGACGCGGACGCGCAAAGGGTCCATCAGCTCAATTACCGAGAGTGTCGAGAATGCTCTCGCTCCCTTCCGCAAGGCCATCGCAGATGTCGTACATGCTGCTGCTGCAAAGTCGGGCAACCCGCTCTCACGGATGCCGACTGTACGGATGGCCACAGCAGGCGAGCCGAGTAAGCCCAAGGAAGCGACTTCACCTGCCTGCTTCCCTAGCTCTCAGGCTCTCGCCGAGAGCGATGCTGAGGAAGATTGGCCAGCGCCCAGCCTCCGTGGCTCGGTCAAGCGGCATCCTCGTTATGATGATGATCTGCCTCCACTTCCTCCTGCCTCGCCGGACGCAGACGCTAGACCTCGCAAAAGTTTGTACCCATTCGAGTATCTGTCAACGTCTATCATTGCGGGCGACTCTCCTCCTCCGCTGCCTTTCAACACTCTGGCTTCTGGTTCAAAAGAAGAGCCTGTCATCACCGAAGCGGCGTCCGCTCCATCGTCACTCGACGGCCACCACCGCTCTCGAGTCAGTGTCCCCGCATCAGCGTCTTTGGATGGCCACATGAAGCCTGGGTTACTGTCGTCCTCCGGGGGGCTTCGCGGTGCCGGATTCTCTCCTAGCGCGCCAATCGTGCGCACAAAGCGCTGGCGTGAGGCCTACGAGCCTGGCCGGCTCTCGCGGAAGAGGTGTGTGTCGCTTCGCGTCAATACAGACATACGTAGTCTCACACAGAACTTACAGAACGGAGTCAAGTTTCAGTAAGCTAGGCTCTTCCCATGTACTGTACAACCATGTCCTTGGCAGCAATACAAGGAATGCACTACTTCATGATACAAGGCCCATCTCGGGGGCTGCCTCTAGAAGACCATTGTCCTCCAGCATTTCATTCGACATGGCATCAGCTCCGCCTGCCGATGTCACGAAATTAGAACCGATGCCGTCTTGGGTGGCTTCCTGCTGGCGGACCTTCCAGTCGATGTACTCCATGATGCTCGGCATCTCTTTGACGAGGATCCTTATCGGGTTCGGCTCCGCTGCAAGTCGCAAAGGGATATCAGCACGCTAATTATGAGAAACTTGCCATTAGTGCCAGCTCACTGGAGCGCTCAACGCGGCCAAGCCGTTTGCATGCCCTCTTTTGTCCTCCCCATGCGAAAAACGGATGATGCTGTGGGCAGATCACTTTGCTGTTCCGGTAATACCACCGCTTGGTGTCGACATCATCTCTTGGTGCGAGGGGAAGCGTGGACATGCCCATAATCTGAACGACTGCCTTGGTGCGTCCGCGCACAGATCGATGCTCAACCAGGTTGGTGATAGCATGGCACGCCTGGCCATACCCAACGAGGATGATGTTCTCAGTATCGCACACGTCGATTAGGTTGTCCCACGTATACAGAAGTTCCTCGTTCGTCTGCGTCGCCAATGCGCTCAAAGTGGTTGCAGCATTTGCCGTTGCTTGTGGCTGTAAACCTTTCTGCTCCGTCAATCCGATCGGGAAGCTACCGAAGAAATTGACATCGACGACAGCGTAATTCTTCTCCCTTGCCCGATCATAGAGCGCGAATGTGCTGTCAATAAGGTAGCTGGTAGCACCAACGGTCTTTTCGGTCTGGATATCTTGCTGACCGACGCGAAGGTTTCCCATGTCATGCGCAAAGAGTATGACGGCCTCCCATGACTTTTCGAACAAGTCCTTGTTGCACATGACCTGCGTCTGCGATGCCGGCAAGCGCACAAGAGATGGCCTGGGGATGCCTACCTCCGGCAAAGGCACATCGGAGTAGCCGTAAGAGTTCCAAAGATGGTGCGTTCGCCAGTGCCGGACAAGTTCCCGTAACTCAACCTTGGGCAGGTCCTCATCCATGCTGGCATCAGCTGCTTCATGCTCCCGCGGGATTGATCGCCAATACTTGCTCTGCACTTGCGCAACTTGCCGGCATGTATTCGCAGCGATCGGTCCGCATGCGGTGCCTGCAGGAAGCTCGGACGGGACTCCCCCGAGGAGGACCTTGGCAACGGCTACAGCTGAATGCGCGATCGCGTTCACTTCGTATCCCCCCTAGCAAGCATCTCGTCAGCATCACCGTCAGATACGGCGCGAACATGCCAGTTGTGAGGCATCCATGACTCACTTCTAGCGCCACGATCAGCCGCCCGTCCGCTAGTGCATTGAGCATCTGCGTCATGTGCGCATAACCGGCCGGTGAAACAAAGCATTCCCCGAGCGGATCCCCCGCTGCAGCGTCAAACCCGGCGCTGATGATAACCATATCCGGAGCATACTCGTACGCAATCGGCATGATGATGCGCTGAAAGGCGTGCAAGTAGTCACCGTCTCCCATGCCCTTGCTTGGCCATGGAACGTTGACGGAATATCCTGCGCCGGCTCCTCGTCCGACGGAGTGCATCGAACCGAACGGCCCACCAGGGTAGAAATCGCCTCCATCGTGACGATGCAGGGACATGTACAGAACCGAAGGGTCCTCGTCGAAAGCGAGCTGCGTTCCATTGCCATGATGGACATCCCAATCGAGGATGAGGATCTTTTGCACCTTGTTCGGCCCGTCCTTGTACTTGTTCTGCAGCCATCGACTGGCAACGGCAACATTGTTGTATAGGCAGAAGCCCATGCTCTGCTTCGGCTCCGCATGATGGCCCGGAGGCCGGATGACTGCAAAGCCGTTTCGGATGCGCCGTTCGGCCACGGCATCGCACATTTCAATCAAGCTTCCAGCGGAGAGGCGAGCGCAGAGCGCCGAGTGCTCGTTGAGATACAGCGAGGACTCTCTTTCGAGCGTCGGACACTGCATTGCCAGCGTCTCTCGCGAGATAACTGGAGCCAGACTGACACTTGAGCTGTTTGCTCTGCACTGGCAAACGAAATGACACAAGGCACTCACAGGCTGTCCGTTCTACTCCATTCCATATCCCTTCGTCATGTACAAGAAGCACCTCCCACTTCTCGACCTGCCTGGTCCGGATCCTGACCATCCTGCGTACCAGTCCCTCCCTTTCCATCAGCTTGAAAATGGTGGAAATTCGCTCCGGCCTTTCCGGATGGTCTCCGTCCGGATGCGAATGGAGCATCATGAGCGACGAATACACTAATCCGGACCGCCCGCCTGACAGAACTTCTTTTACTTCCACTCGTTGATGCGCCTTGGCTCCCCTTGTCGTGGCTGGCAGTTGAGGTATCCATCTCAATGGCACCGACGACGCGGTCCTACCATTCCCGGCGGGCTGGGATGCAGAGTCGGACCCAAATCCTGAGCCCAAGATGGAGTCCTGGCCGCCGGCGGAGGTTGCCGACTGCCTGGAATCTACTGGTCCATTCGGCGGGAACGGAAGCGAAGCAAGTGGTTTGTGGGGACTCTGTGTCGGATGTATCATAATAGCTGCGGGGTCGACGAAGCCTTGACCTGCAGCCGTTGCGGCATCGTTGTTATCATTCATTGACGATGCCGCATCGTCGTCCACCCTCGCAAGCCGATTCACTCCCAGTGCACTCAGAGCATTGCATATTTGCAGACTGGCCATTGGCATTGCATTCACCTTGCCCTCTACCAGCTTTTCTCGTAGACCAGCCCCTTCGGCCGTTGATGGATACAATCCCAGCTCCGGATCTGTAGTGATAGCATCACTCGGCATCAATGGTGAGGCTGGGATGTGGCCTCCATTAGAGCTCGCATTGGAGTTGTTCCCGACAATAGAAGCCGGCGGAAATGAGATCTGGTGATCACTGAGAGCAGTCGCACCACTTGGATTGATCCTGCCTCCTTGCCCGGGCGGCAGCATGGATGTCGTCGTGTCATCTCCCTGCGTCGAATGGAAAGCAGGAGCGTGTACGCCAAAAGCCTGGGCACTTAGCCGAAGCGAATCTGTGGAATCCACAGCGCTCCCCAGTACGCCCTTGCTGGAAATGTGAGTATCCGATAGACCCATTGAAGCGGAGGGCTGCTGATTATTGTCTCGGGAGCCAGGCCATGCAATGGCGCCCGGTGGTTGCCTCATGGACAGCGAAGTACTGTCGAGGCCAACAATTTCAGCTGCCTGCGTGATCGGCTCATCGCCGGGTGTGGGTTTGTGCGGCGGATTCATGATGACCTTTTGTGCCTGCACTCGCGGCTCTCCTTTTCTGCGCCGGCCAGACCGGCCTTCACGATTGGGATGGCATAATCCTAGAACGAAGGGAGGAGTGTATGCAGGTCGAAAGGCTTGCAGCAATTGCCATCCACAACGTAAGCTCCAGCAGCGCCGCTTATCCTTGCTATGTATGGAAGTAATCTCACTCAATCATCATCCCCTGCAACATTGATCAATGTAAAATAATGGTCAATGGCGCTCTCCATCCGATCGGCAGCGCGACGGCGGCGGCGGAGCCGAAACTGGCACAACAGCACGAAGAGAAAAGGCTTCCTGCAGGCTCGCGAGAAAGCCGGGGGAATCACACCAAAACATGTGATATTTTGGGTTTATTTACCTTGTATCACTTTAATCCCGGAAGTGTAGCAGCAAATGGAGCACACAAGTGTAAAACACAAACAATCCGATGGCAAGCATAGGACAGAGCCCCGTCACACGGAGAGACGGTACATTACTGGCTAACAGCGTCCAAGTCCGCGATTCACCTGCTGTCCGGGAGGATAAAGGGCCATAGTGCGTGTGCAGGTGCACAAGAGCCAAGCTCTACGGGCGCCTGATCGGGAAGCTGGTCTGCAGGACTCCTGCCGACGCTGGAGGTAACGATGGTCGAAACGAGCGTGGCAGAGTCATCGTATCCGTGAGTATATCTTTGAAACAAGGCATTCGTCAGGGGCAAAAGCATCTCCTTATCCCAGTCTGAGCTTGCTTGCTCTTCCGTGCAGCACTTCGTGGTCAACGGTCGTGTCCGCATTCCTTCGAAGATATCCAAATCCTTATGCGACGCATGTGATCAGCGTTGACACCATTGATCGGCAGCTTGTCCCCGCATCATATCCAAGAAGGCAATGGCCCCTGCTTTCGAAAGAGGGTAGCCTTGTCGAAAAAGCATCATACGAAGCAACTGCTGCGAAAGCTCGAAGCGTGTCCCAGGACATGCTCCGAGAGCCTCAGCATCGATGGTTCGGCTCCTCATCCTCATCACCTATCCGATCAACAAGAAGACAGGGATCACCACACGACCCATCGATTGAGGACGAGCTCTTCGAACCTTTGGTCCTGCGCACCACACGTCTCATCCTTAAGCGCGGCACTCTGCCCAAATGGGCGCCATCAGGGATCATCAAGAACGCCGAAAGCTGGGTGCTGGAAGAGACTGAGGTGGAAGTCGATCTGGACCTTCCGGCCGCCGTTGAAGATCTCTCCTCGAGCGCAACGAGATCAGTGCCTAACAGACAAGACATGAGACAAAAAGGGCGAGAGATGCGTGTATGGACGCGGAACTTGGACCATACGAACGTGCTGGCCGTGACAGAGGGAGTAACACTTCGGGAGGAATTGGAGGAACTACCTTTTGTCGCAGTGGCGCACACGTCCCCCTCCCCGGAACTACGGACAAAGTACAACTTTTTCGGCAGCTCATCTTCCCCTGCATCGGCGATGGAACAAAGCAGCGCATCTTTAGTCGCGTCCCGCTCTCTCCCGCTCACGCATTGCCTAACAACTGGTCACGTATCCTCCTCAGTGGGATTTTCCCTCTTGCAGCGGCGGATCGAGAAATTCGGCGTGAAGCGCTTCAAAGCGCATTCAGATACGTCGCGCGCAGGACTGTTGTGGGTTGTCGACGCCGCGGCTCGCATACGCGCCGGCGACCTCTCTGCCCTGGAAATACTCAGGGCCAGTCTGGCCGCTGCTCATGTGGACGGTGACGGAGCGCACTCTGACGCAAGGAGTATGGGTGCGGAAGATGGCACTGGAGTCGGAGATGCGAGTACCGGTTGGGCAATAGGAAGAGGGTGGAGGGAGTCTGCGGACGGCCAAGGTGATAGAACGCGACCGCGTCTCAGAGCAGCCTTCCGGCCTCCGTTCCTCGACGGATACCCTGCAACTCCGCTGCAGCGCCTGCGAAACTGGTGGAAGGGAGAACCAGGGCGCGTACAACAAGCCAAAGAAGCCGGTGCGTCCCATCTCTGTCCATAGGTGACATCGTCATGATGGAGCACTCCTCCGTCTTGAGAAGAGCGAATAACAGAAAATGACACTGATACCCGGTTTGAAAATTCGCTTGCGCAGAGGAACGGATACGGTGGGCGTACAAAGCTCGCGAGTTATTCGAGGTCAACCTGCCACCTTTGCCTTCGTCCGAGGAGGGTGTTCGCAATGTTCCGAAGCGCGAAGCAGAGCACGGCGGTGGGGACGCAGCGTCCAGGCAGACATAGGCAGCGGCCGGTTGTGCCGCGTGCCCGATGGCAACGTTCGAAGTGTATAGGTTCGCTTGCTGCGCTGCTCCGTCCCGTCCGTTTGTTGCTCAAGTGTATGTCCAAACTCGCTTGAAGGCACCACTTACCCACACATCAGCTTCTCAAAAGCTACAGCCTGTGCAAATCAGCTTCGTTCGATGTTGCGATGGTTCCGCAACTCCGAGCACGCAAAGATCACAGAGACGACGTCTAGGCTGAATCGCTGAAGATAGAATACAAATAGGATACTCGTACAACCATCTAAAATTTTGGCTGCCACAACCTCTCAAATTTTCGCGCCGTTGCCATGAACAGGCGTGTCGGACCTGGCAGCAGTGGCGGAAAAGAGCGGCCTGAGCTCCTGCGTGTACCACTCGACAACATGCTTGCCGTGCGCCGCTTTGGGGTTCCAGTTGTACTGCCCCGGCTGCTTACTGGTCAGCTTGTGGTTCAATGGGTTGCCCTCGGCGAGCGCCATGAGGTGCTCGTACACGCGTCCGTCCTTGCGGCCGAGTGCGGAGGCTGCAGGGGGATTGTGGGAGGCAAGGGGAACAGCGGGATGCATGTGCATGAGCACGAAGGGTTCCAGCAAGCCAGAAAGACGAGACCTCAGGGGAGAGGCAACAAGGGACACTCACACAGCTCCCAGTCGGTCCAGCCGAAAGCGTCGGAGAGGCCGATGACCTGTGGTAGCAGCTCCTCAACGAGACCGCGGATGGCGGTCTCGAGCGCCTTGACGGACTCTGCAGTGAGGATGGCCTGACCGGGCTTGTACGCCGCGAGGCCGGCTGCGCCCGATGTGCCCATGGGGAGCGCGAGGGGCGTGATGTTGCGCGAGAGGGACATGAGCGCGTTGAGCGCAACGAGCTTGCTGATCCACGCGACCTCGGCGGTGCCGAGCGCCTGCGCGTCGTCCGCGACCGCCTCGGCGAACCAGGTGGACACGACGACCTCGGCGTGCGAGCGTCCAACCTCGACGCACTCCCACGACAGGTCGACGAAGCGGCGCCCCGCGTCGAGCTCCGCCTGGAGGTCCCCGACGAGGCGCGCGGCGCGCAAGTTGAGCGCGCTCGCGAACACGTCTGGGCGCAACCACTCGACCGCGGCCGTCGGGGCACGGAAGCGGATCGCGTCGGCGTCATGCAGCGCACGCACAAAGGCGGTCGTCGCAGTGACCTTGGCGCTGCGGTCCTGCTTGAGCTCTCCGGCAAGCTTGAGCATGGCGCGGCCAACCTGCTGGAAGAGGACAAAGTTGTCGCCCTCGTACGTGACGCTCGGCAGCTGCTCAGGGAAGATACCGTTGAAACCGGCGTAGCTAAGAAAGCCGTGCCCGCCGAGCGCCTGGCGGCACTCCTCGATGCCGTCGACGACCTGCTTGGTACAGTAGGCCTTCAAGCTGGAGCTGGCGACGTGGACATCGGCGAGCAGCTCGATGTTGCCCTGGTCCAGCTGCGCAGCCATGTCCTCGTACAGTGCGCGCATGCGGCGGCCGGCAAGGATGTACGCGTACGAATTGGCCAGCAGCGGCAGGAGGCGCCTGTTGAGCGACGGGTAGCTCAGCACGGAGCGCTCCTGGTCGTTCTCGTCCGTGCTGGACGGATCGCGAAACTGCCTGCGGACGTGCGAGTAGCGCAAAGCGATCGTGATGGCGCGGCTGAGCATCCAGCCGCAGCGGTCGATCATCTGGCTTCGGATGAAAACCATTCCGCCGTACGACAGCTTGGCCGACGGCGGCTTGACGTATTCGCCGCCCTGCTTGACCTTGGCGTTTTTGGCGAGCATGTTGCTTCGCGGGATGCGCACGTTATCAAATCGGACCCAGCCGTTGTCAAGGCCGGCAAAGGCGCCGTACGTTTTGGGGCCAATGTCGCCTGCAACTATGCCTGGAAAGACAGAGCCGTCCTGGACGCTGCGTAGTGGGACAAAAAAGAGATGGGGACCGTGGCGCTTGTCGTGGATGATGAGCTGGCACTGGACGATGGCGTGCGTAGCGGTGAGACCGGCGCCGCCAGCCCACCACTTTGTAGATGTCAGGGTGGGCGAGTGGATGTTGAACTCGTCGGTCTCGGGTACATACGTGGCCAAGGTCTCGAGCGCCTGGACGTTTGTGCCGTGGCCAAGTTCGGTCTGGAGGTAGCAGCCAAAGATCTGGTGCTCCATGGCTGCGTTGCCCCAGCGCTGCACCTGGTCGAAGTCGCCTTGGCCCATGATGACTGGCACGAATGCGACCCAGTGGAGGGAGAGGGGAGACTGTAGGTCGAGGTTGATTGCGGCCTCGATCGCCTCTTGGGCGTCCCAGCCGTCACGGTGGGCAATCTCGAGGATACGCCGGACGGCGAGGTGTGACATGCGCATCTGCTGTTCGCGGGACCAATGTGTCCTGAGAGAGAACAGGCAAGAGGATTCAGCTGGGGAGAAGGTATGTGTGGAAATCAGATCGCACACACATCTTCAGCTTCCAGTCGGCGAACACCTCGTCGTCCTGGAGAGTCTTGACGATCTTTTGACGGCTGGCATTGTCGATCCTGCCGTCGCGGATCACCTCCTCGATGCGGGCCGGGTCGAAGGCGGTCTGGGCGCGGGCATTCGCCATGTCGATGGAAGTCTGTGCGGCGACTTTACCCATGGGTATCGGCAGCGAGACCTGGGGGACTGCGACGTTGGGGTGCGTCTTGGCTGCCAAGGGAGCGTACATTGTGCTGTCTGGGTGGTTGGAGGGCGGTGGCTGCGAGGCGGCAGGGCTGGAGGCGTTGGTGCCGCCGATGAGGGAGGTCGAGAAGACCATTTTGTATCGATACGATGGGAGCTCCAGAGAGACAGCGAGATGTTTCGCAAGTAAGGTGATCGGGAGGGGGGGCAGGAACAAGATACAGGAGCGAGAGCGGCAGTGGCGTTTGGGTTCACAGGTGTGAGAGGGAGGAAGGAAAGGAGCTTGTACGGAGCGATGTGGGCTGCGAGCAAGGGGTTCTGCGATGGACATGGTTGGTACTGCTCGTTGAAAAGCTGCCGCTGAAACAGCGAGTAATCCAATCCAGCCCCAGTCCAGTCCACACTACCACCCTTACGGTGTAGCATCTCTCCATGAAATCCGGATTGTGGGGTTGAATAGTTTTTGAATGCAGTGTCTCTCCGGCTGTGCGCTATATGCGAGACTCCCGATTGCCGGTCACGTGACCACATGATGAAAGGCAACCGAAAGGCTGGCAAGTTAACCCTAACCATCCAACCGTTCCTTGTCCTCTTCGTTCCACGCGTGACAACTCACCTCTACTAACCATCTTATTCTCCATTCAGACGAGCTTCCCCAGCTAATAGCGTCAGCTGCCATTCTCGCTGCTCACAATACCAGGTGGTGGGAGCAGACAGCTGCGCTGCGATACATGTACCATCGTTCTCACCAGAGTCATGAATGCATGGTCATCATTCACTCGAGAGCGAAGGTCACAGTTGAAGCCTGTTCATCCGTCCTCAGCCAAGTTTCAAACCTCAACATTAAAACGCAGTGCTTGCCAGTGTGTATGTGAAATTACAAATGCCAGGGAGCAGTGGCATGGAAGGCGAACAAAAATGATACAGCTGACCATCCAGAAACAGTCATCAATTAAATCCCGCGTAAATAGTCATTCCTAAAAAAACACCTGTTGCTAGCGTCGACGTTCTCGCAAGGCCGACTCAGGGCTCACTACCAGCCAGCCGTCGTAGCCGCCAGCTCCTGCCGGGCCATGTGGAACTCATACTCGGTGGCCATGATAATCTGCTCCCGTTCCTGCTCCTCTTGCTCCCATTCGCGTTCGCGCTGCTGCTGCTGCCGCCCCGGCGTCGCCTCACCGCCTCGCCCTAGCTCGTCCGCCGGGAGTGGCGGAGGTGGAGGCGGCCAATACACCGTCTGTCCAGCCGGCGTGGGCCGGGCGCTGATCAGCACCACGCGTGCAGGCTTGTTGAGCGAGGCATTGTTGATCCACACGCCCTCGGCAGCGGTCGCGCGTCTTGTGCCATCATCATCCGTGCGAGCATCATGTGCATCATCATCACTCTCTGAGCTCGGCGAAAGCAGCACAGCAGTGAACTTTTCGATCTCCTCGAGCTTGTCGCGCGCCACGAGCTTCACGTCCCCGATCGTGATGCTCTCCGGGCCGAGGTTGTACACACATGCATTGTGGTCCGCCGCGACCGGTCGGAATATGCGTCCGCCAGGCGCGATAAAAATGTCGAACAGCGAGAACGCGGGTGGTGGCTCTTCGCACGTTGCAGCGGCGCCGTCATAGTGCATCTTCTGCAATCCGCGGCAGCCGACGTCCAGCACGCGTTTCTGGCACCAGCCCTGGCCCTGCTGGTTCTCGCTAACGCCCAACACCGGCTTTAGCACCTCGATCACACTGTTGCACCGTCCAGCCGTCTCATCCGCGGCGGCACGCTGATCTTTGCTTGCGCTCCCACTCGCCGCCGAAAGCACTGACGGCAGCGATGCTGTGCGCGACCAGAACTGCTTGCAGGCGCGCGAGGACCAGAATGACGACGATGACGACGACGACGGCGAAGAAGATGAGGTCGATCCTCCGCTCTTTCCCGCGCTTGCATTTGCACTACCGGGAACACCGCCCGGCTGGCATTTGGCGCCGCCGCGCATGACGAGGCTGCACGGCGCGCTGAGCTTTGCGTAGCGCGGCACGTCGAGCCATATTCGAAGGCCGGATGTATACTGTACATCCTCCGCCGCAGTCGCTGCCGCTGCCGACGCACCGGCCGCCGAGACGGGTGGATACACGCTCGACGCTGAAGAGGGTGATGGGGAACATGCAGATGCAGAGGGCGAGGAAGATGGACCGCTGGTGCCTGTATCCTTCCCCGCGCCCATTGAGCATGACGACGAGGGGCCGCAAGGGAGAGCAGAGCGTCTAAGCAAGGCGTTGGCCAGGCTGCTGATCGGGCACGATGACGATGCCAATACTGGTGCACACCATGACGTCGCTGAGCCGGAAGTGGGAGAGCTCGTGGCACGTGCAAACGGCTTGGACATGCTGCTCGGGAAGACAGCTTTCAGTGAGTAGACCAGGCCGCGCCCCATGCTGAGACACATTGCGTCCCCCCGCTGTAGCAGTGTGCGCGTACAGCGCGCCAGCTCGTTCTCGCCGCCTTTTGGCGCTGCTTGCACAGTGGAAGGTGGCGATGGCGCAGGAAACGGTATTCGCGAATCCTGGCACTCGAGACTGCCGCTCATCAGGTACACGAGCATCATGAATCCACGTGCAGGAATGGACGAGAAGCCAGCAAAGCAACTCCCTGCTCCTGCTGACCCCGTTGAGGCGCCAATCGAGCTTAGCGAGGACGCATGCAGCTGCCCAGGCGGCGGCATCGATTTCGGCAGTTGCTGATGCAGTGGTGCAGGGGGAGTGATGGGCTTCAAGGAAGGGTTGGGGATCATGAAGTGCTCGATGCGCAAGAAAGGCGCGTGTGACAGCTTTCCTGACGCAACTGCAGATGCAGGAGCAAGGTGAGCGGGAGCTGAATTCAAGTCATGATTTGGATCCCGACTGTGACCGACAGTTGACGCAGCCTGACTCGCCAGATCCAGTCGAGCGTCGAGCGAGCAGCGCATGACGGCACCATGCTTTCCAACGGAGGTGTACCATGGGTGACCCTGTGACCCCTGTTTTCCATCGCACTTGATCGGGACGGATTTAATGCTTCGTATCGGCCTGCGTGAGCGCGGTGAGGACGATGACACGATCGACGAGGGGACAACAGGAGACCATGCTGGTGTCTGCTGCTGCTGCTCTTGCCGGGCGAGTGTATGTAGTGGCGGATCCTTCGGCACTGGTGTCGCGGCCGAAGCTGAAGACGAAGCGTAAACAGAACTAGGACACGCGCGCTTGTACGCGCCACCGGGTAGGCCGCAGCCACTTGCGGTCTTCGCGTGTTCCTCCACGTCCACGTAGCCCCAATCTTCATCGCTGCAGCTGTCGTCGTGCGACATCTGACTCTGACTCAGACTGTGGGGCTTGTGCGCCTGCTGTGGATACTGGTAGGCAAAGTGCTGCCATCCAGCGGCCGTGCCGCTTGTCAGTGTCGTGGCATCCGAGAAGGCTGACGGGGCGGGCGATGCACGACTGCTACTGCCATCGTCAGCTGTGGACTCTGATGCAGTCGATGTAGCGGATAACCGCCTCGCGCTGTGCAGACGTGGAGAGAGCAGAGTGGTCAAAGTAGCACTGTTGTCCTGCTGCCTGTCCACCGTCTCCTGGCACGTCCGTGCTCTCGCAGCTGCGTTGATTTCCGCATCCACGTCAATCACCATCTCAGAGTCCGGCGCACCCGCGCCTGCGCCTCCTGCAGTTGCCACGGACCCAGCACATGCAGACGCGATCCACTTGCGCTTGACGCCACACGCCGGGGTGTGCCCCCGCGCCTTGGCATTCGTCGCTGAGTGCGTCTGTGTGATGGTAAGAGGTTCAGGACCAGAGGTGCAGCTCGGTCCGGGATCTTGAGACGTAGATACAGAGCCATCCGGATTGAGCAAGGTTCCGATACGGAGGTGCGCGATCCCGCGCCTTAAGCCGGCGCCGTTCGACAGACGTCGGACATGCGCTGGCGCTGCAGCAAACTCGGCAGTCACTACCGGTGGCGGTGGCCGAGTCGATGAAGCGAGAGAATGTGAATGTGGAGGTGAAGACGAAGACGAAGGAGAATCATGGTCGACGACTCCTTGTGCACAAGCGCCGAAAGGAGAGTCGGGCCAACGGGCTTCTTTCAAGAACGACGGTGGCGCTTGCTCTTTTGCAGGTGCTTGCCGCATGGCCGCAACAGTGGCAGTGATGGTCTTGACTTCCATGCCGGTGAGCGAGGAGCTGATTTTTTTGTCTGGCCAACGTGCCATCAGAGGACACGCGAAAGTACAAAGGGCTGGATGCGGTAGCGCAGAACGAAGGTATTATGAAGGGACAGAGCAAGAAAGGTTAAACATCAGCTTCCTTGGCAAAGTGGAAATGTCTTTCGGAACGTCGAACGCACGTGGATGGTTAGAAGAGGAACGCGCAGATCAAGCGCCTAGGGACGGTACGACAAAGACTTGATCTCGCCCCTTGTTCTTGGTTGCAAAGCGGCGAGAGCCAGTCTACGGCAGGGAAGAGGAGGCGAGGGCGAGGGGCTGTGCAAATACGAGCTTGCTCAGCCGTCTCGTCACGTGGAAGCAATCTTCAACGTGTGCCGAATGCTGCTTGCTGAGCCTGAGATGAAGCGAGACCCCTCAGCAAGGTTTTCCGTGCTTGCCACTGCCGTTGTTTCGCACTGGCGAGCTCTATGACAAAGCCAACAGGCAAAGGCCGCAGATGCAGACGCAGATGGCAAACATGGTGGGGGCAAGCTGGGGCGATGTATGAGGGACCTCGAGCGGAGATGTGCACAATGCCAATCCAACCTCACCACGCAACTCTGGCGGCAGTTGTGGCTGCTTTGTGTCTCTTCGTCGCGTTTGGCGGAGAATACGGACAATGGCAGCAGCCTCGAGAAATAGGCGAACGCCGACAATGAGTCTTCGACCAGTGAGAGGCCGCCTGGGGTCCGACGGTGGTGGACGACGCAGAAATGCTGAGAATTTAGCGAGTCGCGCTGCTAGACACGAGTCGGCGGGGGCCGCAAGAGGTTGACGAGCGGTGGCTGCGTACGGAATGATCCCAAAGTGCGAGTGTAGTGCTATGTTTTGCTCGACGCGCCGAGCTCGAGCCAGACGTGCTGCAGTCCGCTGAGGGGGCCAGGATGTCTCGATGGTGTGCGACGAGGTGATCGTGTACGCTTGGCCCCGTTGGTGATCCACGGGGTGGCGAGGTGGTGATTTAACTGCCGCTCCTATATAAATGTATGCCCATACCGAAAGGAGACGGAGGTGTGGCTCTCGCACGGGGATAATGTGTCCCACTTTGTATGTATGCATTGCAAATTGGCTGCAAATTGCATTCAGTTGATCTTCCCAAGTGGACAAAGGCCGGTGCGCGCACTGCGAAAGTGTCCCGTGAGGAAGAGCCCCCGCCCGCCAGTCAGTGCCCGCTATGCACTGTCTCCGGCGGGAGTATTCCGGGGGTATGGTCTGAAAATTGGGGCAAACCCCACGGGACCAGACTACAACGGGGGCAAAAGTCCCTAGAAAAATGTCGTGTAAAAGCCGGGAGGAACGAAAAGAGAAGAATGTCAGACTTGGAGCCGCAAATGGCGAATTCGCTCCAGTGTCCGATCGATGACCGAGAAGAAAAACCTGTCTTTCTGCCCCGTTCAGTTGTGCCCCATACGCTCCCAGACTCCACCTTTCTTACTCAGCAGTTTGGAACCGCAAATTGCCTCGGACATAGGGCGGAACGGATGGCGCGTATGAAAACAAATGCACGCGTGGCTTTTTGGACTCGATCCGCGTGGCTCGCATCACGTGACCGCGCCACATGCCCTGATCATCGGACGTATGTGGACGTAATTGAAGCCACCCGTGTCATCGCCGTTCCCAGTCTCTCCCGTGCGCTTCTCACCAAACGCTGCTCTAGCTATGCTGTACATTCGGAAAGGAAAGGGTGTAATGCCAGGACCGAAAATGTAGTACATATTTACACAGCAAGGAGAGCCAGACGAGCGAGAATTCATGCAAGCGCCGCGACGGGTTGCACCTCGATACGAAGCGCGCGAGCTGGCCACACCACAACGACATTATGGGCGGCGCTTGCCGTGCCCGGTGATGTTGATCCCCTTTGCCGCCTTGGCCTGCTTCTTGCCCGACACTTGCGAGAGGGGTACTGCAAGTAGAAAATCATGTAACGGAAATAGCAGTCAGCAAGCGCACCTAGTGGCGGCGACTGCGCAGGAACAGACGTGGCACTCTCGGGGTGGTCTGCAATGCTCACCATATGCATAAGGGCTGACGCCGTGCTTAACAACGTCGCCCTGCGCGCGCTTCGCCTTGAACTCGGCCCCGATTTGCGTCTTGGCCTTCTTGCTCTGCACCTGCTTCTTCCGACCCTTTCTGCCGTCCGCCGACGCATCGCCGCCGCCGAGGATCTCAGCCAGCTCCTCTTCGTCGGCGCGCATGCGCTTCGTGTTCTTGTGGAACTTTACCACTCCGCCTCGGCCGATCGTGTGTCCGTCGATGCCTCTCCCCTTGGCGAGGAACGCGTTGCCCGCGTCTTCCTCTTCGTCTTCGCCGTCAACTTCCATGCCGTTGGCGCGTCCACGGCCACGCTTGCCATTGCCACTGCCAGCACCCTTGCCCTTCGTCTCGTCATCGTCATCTTCATCGTCGCGCAAGAGTAGCTTTCCCGTCTCTGCGTCCGTGCCAAAGCCAAAGTTCTCTCCGCCCTTCCTCGCGCGACCCTTTCCCTGTTGGCGCTGCTGTTGTTGTTGGCGAGTGAACACGTGGCCGGCAGCAGCGTTGCGGTCGAGCAGATCCATAGGTTCATCGTCGTCCTCCATGATGTACGTCTGCTCCTGCTGCTTGCGTTGCTCTCCGCGCTTTCCTTTCCGCCCGCCTTGCTTGCCACTGCTGGCAACGGCGGCGTCGTTTTCGCCATCATCATCGCTGGCCGACACATCGCTGTCGCTGCCGTACAGCGCGTCTTCAAACCCATCCAGACCAGTGTTCTTGGTCGCGCGTCGACCAGCCGCAGCAGCTGACGCGCCACCCAGCTCCCCATCCTCCTCCTCCTCGCTGTCGTCTGCACGCGCAGCCTTCTTGCGCCTGGCGCGTTCTTTGCGTTTGCGGATGTTTTGCACCAGCCTCTTGTTGTCCTCATCCGTGAGAGCATCGATGCGTTCGTAACCGAAGCGCCGGATGAGCCGCTCGAAGATGTGCCGCACCTTACCCTTGAAGTGTTGCTTGTTGGCCGGGCTGAAGCCGAGCATGGCGGGCACGAGCTCGCCGAGGTGCTTTTCGAGCAAGTTGTGCTCGAGGCCGACAATTACAACCTTGACGCAGCCGAGGGCGCTCTTCACGATCTCGCGGTTGGCAGAGCGCAGGAATACCAGAATCGTGGACACGATCTCGTCGAGCGTGTCGCGCGACAGCTCCTCCTTGTACTCGTACACCAACCGAGAAACGGCCGTGATCGTGGCACTAATCATGTGCGGTGAGGCACCGGCCAGGCCAGCAGCGACCATGGTGATGTACTCTTCAAGTGTCGCAGCTTTTTCCTCGCCTGTATCCTTCATGCCCTCGTCGTTCTCGTCATTATCAGGGTCATCGTCGTCATCACCATCGTCATCATCAGTTGAATTGATCAACCCGGCTTTGATAATGCCGCCAGCCTTCATCTTCTCGCCCATGAGCACCAGCAGATCGTAGCTGGACTGGCGAGCGGCCTGGTTGGCCTCCTTGGTGCCGAGAACAGCTTCGGGGATAATGGACGGCAAGAAGTGCAGCTCGCTGGAGGGGATCTTGGGCACGAGCGCCGCAAGCAGCGCGATACGATCGCGCTTCGAGCCAGCAGTCACATGCTCGGTTGCCTGACCGAGCCTGCGAAGCATGACCGCCAGGCGCGAAGCTTTCTTGCCGGCCCTGTCGCTGTCCTCGATGTACGCCGTGAGCGCCGAGGAGGCCAGCTTGGATTCGACAAGACGTGTCAGCAGCCTGTACGCCTTTTTCTGAATGCCGGGATCCTTGTTGCCGAGTAGCGACGCGCCGAGCGCAGTGTCGAACAGCTGCGCGACATCTGCCTTGGCAAGGAAGGGCACGAGCAGCACGAGAAGGTCCATCATGGTGTACGCGGGCGGAGGTGCCCTGTTGCCGCTCTCCTCCATCGCCGCCTCGCGCTCAGACTTGGGTGTCACCTGCGGGATGGCGCTCTGCAGCATGCCGAGCAGCTTGCCGTAGGTCTTTGTGACCTGCTGCTTGTCGAGCACGTCCATGTACGCCGTGATAGCGTCGGCGATATATCCGCGCGAGTCTGACGGGCTCTGCGAAAAGACGTTGAAGAAGACTGCGAGCAGGTTCTCGGCCATGCTGGCGAGGTGCGCGAGGTGCACCTTGCCGTCGGCCTGCGCCAGGCCGAACGCCGTGAGCATGTCATCAGCGGGCGCGCTCGAGCTGGCGAGCGATGTGTTGCGCTCGATGAGCAACTGCAAGCCGCGGAAGACGGACGGGCGCAGTGCCGGCTGCGAGTAGAGGACGTTGGCGAGCAGCTCGGCGAATTTCTTGTTGAACGCGCTCGCAAGATCGACGGGCAGGTCACAGTAGCCCGGGAAGAGGGCCCAGACCTGCTCGGTGAGCGCTTCGTACATCTTGGCCTCGACGCTGTGCTTCTTGACCGGAGGGCCCACAGCGTTGGTGCCGGCGGTGGCGTTGAGCTGCTCCTGTGCGTGCACCCGGCGCTCGAAGAGCTTCTCGCTAAGCGGGACCATGTGGCGGACAAAGTGCCCGAGCTCGGTGTTAGTGATGCGCCCGCGCATGAGAGGGAGCAGCCACGCGCGGCCGACCGAGTCATCATTTTCACCGAGCAGGCCGAGCGGTAGGAGGCTGAGGACGACGCCGGGGCCGCAAACCTCGACGGCCATGCCAAGCACAGCATCCGCCTGCTCGCGGTACTCGAAGCCGGCCGCAACGCGCAGAGTCGCAACAATGCGGACGAGCGGGAGGAGGAGCAGTTCGGCTGCTGTTGCCGGGCGCCGCGGCTGGGCCGCCGTCTGCGTCTGTGCAACTTGCACGCTGCTGCTGACACGGACACGGCACTTGCTGATCAGAGCGACGAGGACGTCGAGCAGCTCTGCGCGCGCGTGGGTGTAGCGCAGCGCCTTGGCGCCGAAGGCCTCTTCGAGCAGTGCCACGACATCCTTGACGGCATCGCGGCCGTTTGCAGATTTGCCTTTGCCGCCGCCGTTTGCAGCTGCAGCAGCCTCCGCGCTGGCGACGACCATGTCGTTCGGGAGGACGTATCGGATGACATCGATAAGCATGTCCCTGCCCGCATTGCGCACTTCCTTGCTCTTGCCGCCCACGTCCATCCCCAGGCTCTTCTCCATAACGTCCTTGAACATCTCGAGCGCATCAACATCGCCGCCGCCGCTAGATGCAGACCAGACGGTGGCAGTAGCGTCGCGCCGCGACAGTGCAACCAGTGCTGAGGCGAGCGCACGCAGGTACGACGGCAGAAGCTGCACATCGGCGTATGCTGCATCCTTGAGTTTCGGCGCGCGCAGTGCACGGATAGTCGAGTCGAGCAATGGAGCCGAAGCAGAGGCGCTCGCATCTGCATCTGCGTTGGCGTTGCCACGGAAGAGCGCTTGGAAGCAGTCAAAAGAGGCGACACTCAGGAACGGATTTTGCAGGCTCGGCAGCCGGAGCAGCGCAGCGAGCAGCTTCTCCACGACCGATGTAGCTGCGAC
Organism: Tilletiaria anomala UBC 951; assembly: GCF_000711695.1. NCBI lineage: Eukaryota > Fungi > Basidiomycota > Exobasidiomycetes > Georgefischeriales > Tilletiariaceae > Tilletiaria > Tilletiaria anomala. Next base: position 3,231 of record NW_013546958.1, on the reverse strand, counting down.
GCCTTGTTTTCCCTTTGCGACGGAGGCGCCTGCCTTCCCGGATAGGGTGCCTTGCGCGCTCAAGATTGGGAGGAGCTCCTTTGCAAAGCCGCAGACCCAAATGCCGGCACCGGTGCTGATCTGCTGTTGCTGCTGCTGCTGCAGCTGCACGGCGGACTGACGCAGCGCGGCGGCGGCCTGGCTGTTGCGCGCCTTTCCGGCCTTCTTGTCGTACTCGACCTTTGCAGCATTGGCTGACGATGATGAGGACGCCGCGGCGGACGATGATGGGGCGCACGACGATTCAGAGATGGCCTCGAGCGAGGCGATGAGCCAGGTGCAGGTGGTCGATACGTACGGATGCGCGTCTCCGCTGCCGCTGCCCTTGAGCGTGGCGGTGACGAGCTCCTGCGCGCGCCTGCGGACTTTAGGGCGCACATCGAGGCAGAGCCGGAGTGTCGAGTTGTATGCCTGCAGCACACCGAGCTCCTTGCTGAGCAGGGCACGCGGCAGGCTGGCGAGCAGCGTCTGGAGGATGGCGAGCGTCGAGCGGAGCTGCGCCGCGAGGCCCTCTTGCTGAGTTGCTGCACCTGTTTGCGGAGCGGATGCAGCAGCGGCGGCTGTGAGGACGGCAGAGATGTGCGGGTTGAAGAGTGGCCTGTGGACCAGCTGCAGGAGCGTGGCGAGCTTGGAGGTGAGCACCGCTGCGGGCACGTGCGGAACGGTGAGGGAGAGGAGGTAGAGCAGAGACGGAAGGAGGGAGGATGGTGCCTGGCAGAGCAAAGAGGGGGAGTGCGTAAGCATTGCAGGAAGACGGGGATGTTGAAAAAGTGGAGGAGAGCCCTGCGCACACACCTTTGCGCCTGTTGCCTGTTCAGCCATACTGGTCATGGCGAGAAAGTATTCCGTCGGTTTGAACTCGCTGCTGTGCCTGCTCGCGCCGTCGTCATGCATGGCAGCGGCTGGTGCTTCCTCTCCGTCCTGCCGCTGCTTGTGCTCCTCCTGGCGATGCTCCCTGAGGCCGTCCTCAACCGCCTGGAGCAGCAGGGCTGGCACGCGCTGGTTCTCGAGCTTGCTGCTGACATGGTGCCGAATTTTGGCCAGGGACTCTTGCAATGCCGAGGCGGACCCTAAGGCCGTCGTCACCACGGGAGCGGACGTCATTTTTGGCTGCTCGGGGACGAGCAGGCGTTGTGTGGGTGGACAACGAGCTCCGAGCTTTCCATGGGTATTGCGCTTGTAGCAAGCAAGCATGTATGCATGCCAGCATGGAAGAGATGGTGCCATCATTTGTGCAACCGCTCGCTGTGGGTTGAAGAGAGAAATTTAAGAGATACACGGAACTCGGGGCAAGGGGGCTGGTCTCGGCCGAGAGACTGTCGCGGCTCTCGCTCCAGGCCATCGTGGCGAAGGCATATTGATTATCTAATCTGACACTGTGCTCGCCCCCCCCTCCCAACCCACGACACATCGGCCTCAGTCTAGTGTAGCAGGCGATGGCTGGCATCCGTCCCAGCCTACCTGACACCACCATGCACAATGCAATCACTGTTGCATCGTCGATCCAGTGCCAGTGCTGTAGCAACGCAGCCCATTCCGCCTCGTTTGGCTCCAGCCTCCCCCGTCTTTTCCCCCAAAAACGCTGCGGACCGTGTTGTACTCTTCCTACGCTACGTCTGTACCCTCTTCCATTGTAAATCCAGCTGCACCCAGTTTCTCATCCCTGGTTGGCGCGGTCCCTGCGCTGCTATTTCGAAATCCATTGCAGAGAGCAGCACCAGTCTTGGAAACCAACGCCTGCACATGGCTGCAGAGCTGGAGGGTAGCCAACGGTGCTCCGTGCTGTGTTGTGAAGGCACTTTGTCATCCCTTCGGCGCGCCTTGATAGCGGCGTTTTTCTCCATCGTCCGCCCCGGTTGAATCCATGCATGACCCGTCGCACGGACAAGATCCCGCGATGCCGCTGCGGCAGCTATGCGAGGGTAGCTAGCTGGAGTAGCGAGACATGGCAGAGTGGTAGGTGGACGCGTGGGATGCACAGCTGGATCCGCCCAAGGTACCAAGTGAAGAGGTGGCGGCAGAAGCTCTCGCTATATGTACATGTGGGGGCATAAATGGCTGGGAATGGGTGGCCAAAGTGCCAAAAGTGCAGAAGCCCAGGCCCACCCATGGCCAATGCAGGCATGCTGCACAAACGGGGCATGCTACCTACGGATGATCACGAGTCGCCGCCGTATTTCCCACATGAACTGCAGCCTGCACGCCTCTGGGGACGTGCGTATGAGACGTCATCTCGCCGTCCCACTGCATCCATGCGCTGCGGCCCTGTCCTAAGCCGGATGCAACCACCGCTGCCGCTGCTGCCGCCACGACGCCCACGGTTCCTGTTGGGCCCGTTGGACGACTGCTGCGCTTCGACGCTGGGCAGGCCCTTCCGGTTCTGGACGAGAGCCGTATGGACTACGACACCGGCCGAGAAGGGGTTGCCAGGGTGTGTGTGAAAGATTGTGGGGTGGGTTGGGTGCGCCACAGCACCTGTTTCCTCCCATGCCCGTCCCAATGTACCACTGGGGCCCGGCGCACGTGATTGGTTGGCGCGTCAGCAGGGGCGGAACGGTGTGTGGGCGAGGGGTGCGCGTCGCGTCGCGTCTCTCTTTCCGCCTCGAACGCGTCACAGTCACCGCGGCGGTGACAGCCACGCACACTTTGCATCGAATCACATCGTCCGTCTCCCCCCTTCACTCGACCTCGATCGACCCACTGGCCACTTGGTTTGCACCCGTTGCGCACCAACCCCCTTCCCTTCCCTACACTGCTCTACACGTCCTCCTCCCCACCAGCGTGCAACAAAGAGAAGAGGGACCCCTGACATTACACTCGGAAACGACACTCTCTTTCCTAGACTCCTGTTCATCCTCCACGTGGCGGCCGCACCCGCTTGCCCTACGCCGACTCGCAGCCATGTCCGACTCGCAGCACATCTCCTCCCCGCTCAACTTTCCTAGCAGCAGCCCCGCGAAGAGCGTCAGACGCAGCCAGCTCCGAGCAGCAGAAGCAGCGGGCCCACGAGGTGCGTCCTTGGCCATTGCACATCTACAACCCCAGTGGTAGCTAACCTCCCTCGTTTTCACCTTGCAGGCAATGGCCTCTCCTCTCCCCTCCACTTTCCGACATCCTCGGTAGGCGACACGCCGCGTGGCAGCGCTCGTGCACCGCGCACACCCGCCTCGTCCTCCGTCCTGGGCCACCGCC